>NC_060269.1:26243798-26543798 GCF_021613505.1 Equus quagga
TGTGTTTATCATGGATTTGAAGTATCATTTCCCTTATCTAACATCGAATAGTTTTGCATTTTCTTAATTGGTCTGTCTTTATCCAATGTGAGGAAATCAGCTTCTGGCAGTTCTGCTGAGATAAGAGCAGTCTGTTTTCTTTTACAGTCTGGTTACAGTAGTTTTCATATAATTTGAAGTCTTTATTTTACTTTCAATTAAAGTATCTTATTCTAATCTTTTGCTAGGTAGTCTATCATGTGCATTGTTGACTTATTTAGTTTTTTGCTTTCTTTTGGTCACATTAGCCTTGAAAATGCAATGATTCGTGAAAATAATAATCAAATTAAAAATATGTAGACAGATATACATCCAATCCAAATGTAAATAAATCCAAAAGCACAATTCCAGAATTGCAAACTTATTTTAAAAGTTAGACAATGAATGTTCTCTTCATAAAATGGTTTCCAAGCATACAGTAGAGTCAATATAGTCAACATTAGGAATATGGTCCATTAGAAGACAGCATCACAGGACTGAGCAAAGTTAGATGTTCATGTCATTGCACAGTCTTCTGTTTTGTTTTTCTTGTGCCCTTTATATCCTACTTTATATCCTTTGCTCTCAGACTGTTCAACTCTCTCAACTATGGAATACCTCGTACTCTGAATATTTCTAAGCCACTTCGTCTGATATTTATCCATCCTTCTCCCCAAAATTCCACCAACCAACCTCAGTATACACCAGTTATATTTGCTCAATTTCCTGAGGACTGTGTATTAGGTTCAATAATAGCAAATAAATTAATGCAATAATCCATACAGACGTGTTAATTAACAAGCATTAACACTTTTCACCATGATAATCCCTTTATGCCAGAAAAGTTGTTTGAATGGTTGAAAATGGGATCCTTCAAAATCTATCAACCTAATATACATCTTATGTGAATAAAAGTAAAAAGGTGAATATGACATGTTTAAAGTAACTAGAAACTGATGCGGTTGAGCATATCGATAAATTATAACTTTGTGAAACAAGGACATGATATTCATGGTACCTGAAAGTGATGTAGATTTATAAGTTATTTGATAGCTCTGAATATTTGAAAAATTTGTGATTGGGCAACAGAAGTATTGTTTCTACATTCAATATCCTTATTGCATAAACTTTTTCTACTGTCCCTATTTTATCCCCTCTCTTTCCAACTAGCTGGCCTCACGACTTGTTTGGAATCCTCGTTAGATCTCATAAAATACATAAATATCTGCTGGTATTCACTCTGTAACCAGAGTGGGCAATGGTATTACCCAAAAAAGAAAAAAAAAAAAAACCTGCCTTATTTGCATATTTAAACCAACAATATGATGTTTCTGTCTTCGTGATCTCAGATGTAGATTCAGGCTGGGCCTTTACATCTCAAAAGCCTTTATTGCATCTCAGTTTGAGGTGCAATCATACATTCCTTTTTCATTTTACTTCTTTTTAAGGTACTCTCAGTGCACGTCAATGTGAATCTACATACACTGCATAAACTATACTTTAAACCAGACTGTCTCAGAATGCACTTTGAATTCTGTGAAATCCCATCCTGCTAATTTACATCAATGATTAAGTAAATCAGATGGTGAAGAACTACATTTGTGTCATAGAGAATGTATTCTCATAAAGTTCCTGTGTTATAGACAAGCAAGCATAATATCATCACTAGAGGAAAGAGGGACTAACAATATCAGCAGCAAATAATATCATGTGTAGGGCCTTGCCGTCTTTTCCCTAACCTAATTCGTTTGCTTGTTTTGTATACTTACTATTTACCCTTTCCTCTTAAACTTAAAACAATTGAATTTTGTTAATAGTTCTAAACCAGTGTAATAATCTTTATATTCTAACATAATCTGTAACCCATTTACATTTAGTATAAAACTGATATGTACATTTTTTAAAATATCGTCTTAAGATCTGTTGTCCATTTTTCCTAAAGTTTCTCTATTTTTTATTCTTTTCTTTTTTATTCTCATTTAAATCATTTTTTTAATATTCAATTTTTCATTTTTCTGCCTTGGTAGCCATACACTTGTCCTACTTCTTTAAATGGTTAACAACAGATTAAAACATCCACTTTTACTTTGTCAAAATCGAATATAACTTGAATTTATTGCTATTTACTTTCCTCTTAATTATCGGTATTATTCTAATGAATTTTAATTCAATGTGTATTTTAAACCCAAAATATGGTATTTTATTTTAACACCGTAAAAATTCACTTAAATTTACCTACATATTTACCCTCTCCATAGCTGTTCATTTCTTCCTGTGCCTTCAAGATGCCATCAAGGGATTTTTTTCTTTTGCCTGAAGGATACACTTTAGTTTTCCTTTAGTCTACTTTTGTTGGTGATGTATTCAATAGCTTTCTTGTCTGAAAATTATTTTTTTCACTATTATATTTGAGGGACATTGTTATTGGATAGAGAGTTGTAAATTGGCATTAATTTCTTTCATTGTCTGGTAAAGTAGTGCTATTTCACTTTAATTCTTGTTTTAAAGGCAATAATTAATTTTTTATCTGGATGTTTTAGAAATCTTATTTTTAAATGTGAATTTTAGCAGTTTTAATGTGGGCACCTAAGAATAATTTCTGTTTTCATTTTGGTTGGGGTTGTGAAGTTTTCTTGAATCCGTTGTTTGTGTATTTCCCACTTTGGATACTTATCAGTCATTATCTATTCAAATATTTCTTCTCCCCAACTCCTCTCTCATCTTCCTTAATGACTTCAGATTTTCTAACTATATCTCTATTTTTCTTACTTTCTTTTTTATTTTATATCTCTTTGTCTCTCTCTGATTCATTCTATGTTTTCTTCTGACATATATTTCAAATTGCTAATTCTCTCTTAACCTGTTTAATCTGCTATTAAGCCATCCTTTAAGATCTTAATTTATTTAGTGTATTTTAATTTTAAAACATCCATTTGTTTATTTTTACAGTTTATAGTTATAGTTTTTGTATACAAATTTTAGGGGCTGGCCTCGTGGTGTAGCTGTTGGGTTTGCCCAGGGTTCACAGGTTTGAATCCCAGGCACAGACCCACACACCACGTATCCGGCCACGCTGTGGTGGCATCTCACATATAAAATAGAGGAAGATTGGCACAGATGTTGGCTCAGGGCCAATCTTCCTTATCTCCCCCAAAAAAAATTTATCTGTTAATCTCGAGTATATAGTAAGCTCAGTTATTTTACAATCTGTATGTAATAATTCCACAACCTGCATATCCTGTAGGCTTGTCTCTATTGTCTATTGTTCCTTGTTTTATAATTATGTTATTTTATTTTTGTTTTATAACTAATTAGTTTTTTTGAGGTCTGGATTTTGTACGATAAATGGCATATAAAATTAGAGGCCTGAGATTCTGTTGTTTCACTCTCAAGATAGTTTATGTTTTCTTCTGTTCTTTAATATGTCCCCTTGGCCCCCATGAAAAGTACTGCTTAGCTACTCAGCTTCTCAGAAATCTCTCCTGAGCAGCCAGAAGCAGAGGAATGGCTTCAGATGCCTCATCTCTCTAATTTTTCTTCTCTTTTTAGGTAATCATTTTATTACTCTTTTTCTCCTCCACTGCATTTAAAATAAAAATAGCTCTTAGCAATCCAGTTTCTTCCAACTGACAATTTTCATATTTTGTCTAACTTTTATAGTTTTTGTTCACTAGGAGAGTTCATCCAAATTACCTTTAAGGTCAGTGACACTTTGATTTACAAAAATGTATATATTGATGCATTTCATGGTATTTTCAAAATTAGTATATGTATTATGACCACAGAATTAAATAAGCAACCAATTTGTTGTGTTTATCTTATAATTAAACCCTTGTGCATAATTTTAGGTGAGTTGGAGTAGGGAGACAAAAATCAGTATCAAAATACTTGGAAATTGAAAAATTAATGATATTAAATTCTCATTCTTGTTTTGTATTCTTTTTGATTAGAGCTAATAATGAATTTATGTATTCATCAAAACATATCAGAGATATATTTACGGCCTTAATGATGCAGCTAAGCCAAAGATGGAAACTGTGTCTAATGAAACAGTCAGTATTATGTTTTTTGAGAGACTTACTAAAAAGAATAAATACCTTAATTGAAATGTAACAATCCTTAAAATATAATTGCATAGATTAATTAAAAATCATTTTTGATCTTAATTATAAACATCTAGTTAATCAATATTATTCATTTCAGATCTCACAAATTTAGGAGAAAAAAATTAAATTTTGACAATTTAAGGGAAATATAATATTGATGAAATTAAGTGGGATACAAAATAAGTAAAATTAAATATACTGAGGCCATTATTTGTGAAAATGGGTAAACTAATTGTAATATCCTGTTTTCTTTAATGAATTGTACGATTCCTATAATTAATATTTACTCCCCAAAACCTAAAAGGATATTTTTTTATCTTCAGTATGCCTAAATATTTGTGGCTCTGATTATGAGATTTTACTCACTGCAAAATTATAGCAGTGCCAACTTGTGGGTATAAATAAATTGGAATCAGTCATGAAAAAATAGGATAATGAATACTGACATAAAGACTGAGATGGGACTTCTTAATCACATCACTTAGCAACAGCTAATGAGGAGGCCATCATGCCAATTTATCCCCAAAATTATATAATTCAGTTGAAGTATCATAAGCAAATTAGAAGCATTAGCGATTATCCAAAGAATAGCACAGCCATGTAAAACTGCCCAGTCCATCTTAGATTTGTGGTTTGGTACAGAAAACTGACCCTAAAATTGTAAATGTTGGTAGCAAGATAACATCAAGGAAAGCTAGTTTGAGATCTTAGAGGGAATCAGGAGTAATGTGAATCCAAATTTTTTTTTTGGTTCTGTAATAATGAATCACCATAGGTGACCATTTTTTCCTGGTGTATTTTTAAAAATTAGCTAATGTTTATAAGACTATCTTTGTTAAAATCAATGCAATTTAGTAGTTTCTGCTAATATCCTGTCACACTTAGTAACTGTTGAGGAATTCTTAAACGTTATAAGGAAAAAAATTATATATTCTCTCCTTTCACTTGTTACAAAAACTCAAAAGTGTTTGTTTATGTGTGTCCTGAAAGATATTAAAAGTCAGACAGTAAACCAAAGAAACATTTAAAGAAAAATTTTGTGTCCATATTGCTGACCTAGGAGTATATTTAGCCATTAAGTGCTAATGATGGAGAAATGAGTATTGCAACACATGCTTTGAATTAGTCTAAGCATAAAAATAACTTTTAAAAAAAGCAACGGGAGTAAATTGACATTTTCTTTTAATTACATCCATAGAATTTATATTTTTACTTTTTAAAAATAAATAGGAAGTAGCAGTAAACAAATTAAGCTTTTATGCTCTTAGAATATTCAATGTAACTTTCGTGTCTCTATTTTAGCAATAATGATCTGCACACAGTGGAAGAGAATTTACGTGTGTTGATTTACTTAAAATAAGACTAACTTGTGAAGTAATACCTAACTGATATTAAATTAAATTTTAATTTAAAATTTTGTGTGGAATCAACATTAGAACTCTGTGAATTCTTAGAAATAGATCATTTAGATCATTTTTGAAGTCCTAAGAAAAAAAGTGAAAAACTAACTAAAGTCAATTTATTGAACAATAGTTCTAGATATTTTTTTTAACCTGTTTAATAATATTGTTTTCACCGTGGAGAATAATTGTTTTTCAAAATACATGTTGGGATTTTAAACATAAGAGTCTTGTTAAATTTATACTATACAAGCTGTGAGGTTCATAGAAATAAAGTGTTGACACTTCTGTAGCTATGTTATAGAAAATAAATGTTGTATTTGTATTTCGTCAATTCTACATTTACATTTTAGTACTTTTTAGCATTTCGTATTTTTAGAAAAAATAGATGAGCACATGTGCATTTTAAATTGCATTTTTCTGAGAATCTTTCTTTTATAGAAATGTGATTATGAGACAAAACAATAGGTGAGTAGAAGAAATCAATATTGATAATAGACTGGACTTTAAAAAATAATATTAATATGAAAATAGGAAGCGTGTGAGAAAGAAAAACAGGTGGTAGATAATACAGCAAAGAATATTGAAAAAGAGTCAAATTGGGCAATCAGAAAAAGACAAATCAGGATTAATTAGCATTCCGTAATTAACTGATATTCTTGTCAAAATAATTGAAGTTATAGTTGAAGACATACATTACTTTAAATGAACACAACACGTTGCATGAAAAATGTCATTTTTCCCTAAGAGAAACAAATAATAGCAACAAAAGTATCTCTTCATATATATTATATATATTATATGATATTTGCATCATATATGTGTCTGTGTTTGTCTGTTTATATATGAATGAAGATCTAGACATAAAGACTACGCATTCTTTGTGTGGAATATGCATATGATATGAGAGAATGTGTCTGTGAGAGAGTTAACAACTATGATCTCAGTATACTAAACTAGAGGGAAGAGGAAGCTCGTGTTTAAAACCCACTTCATAAAAGTACTTTACCCTATTTACATAAGTTCTTCTGCAAATTTCACTGGCAAGTTCTTCCCTGAAACACTATACTGAAATGGGCCACTATAGAATTCTGAGTAAAGTTCAGTAGCTTTTTCTTCCTGAATCAAAATCTATTAATTTCCTTTTCACACTGTGGGTTCTGCTGACCTTTATAATAATGTGAAAAGTATACCAATAATGAAGGGTAAAGATAAAATGAGGTTCTAACCTAGAAAGAAATCCAACCATAATTTTTCTCAAGTGAAATCAAAGCACAGGGTTTAGGTGCCAATTAAATGATTTTAAGTGGGGTATAACTCACTTAGATGACAACAATTTTTGCACCAGCTGTTTTTATTATTTTGCCTTTACTTAAATTCAAATGAAGCAAAACTTTGTATTATTTACTCATTTATTTGCCTATGCAATTCACATTAATATATATTATATTATCGTAGTAATCATATAAAAGTTATTATTAGCAACATTATATGGGTGAAGAAACTAAGAACCAAAAAATCTAAATCATGTTCTAATAATTTCATGACAACATGCCAATCAATCCTTAAATCGATGTCCTTTAATTCCTACCTAATCATTCTTCCCAAGGACAGTGGTTCCTAAGCTTTCAGTTATATTATCACATTTTGTGTTTTATTGTGATTTATCATTCTGAATATAACTTATGGATCTCACATAAATTTATATGCATATTGGGAGGATTGAATTGAGTGAATTTAAAGATCCTAACTTAGTGGTACTAGGTTAACATTTGAAAAGCTATTTCTATCTATTAGGTCTATTCGTACATTGCATCTTTGAAAAATATCAATTATAATTTTAAGTATTTTATTCTTTTCCAAAGGATGACATGGAGGTTATAAGAATATAAATAAATTGCCTAAATTCACACAAACAGTAAGTAGTGGAAAGAGTCAAAGCCATGTGTATTTGACCTCAAAGTCCTCATTTTTTCAACTAAACCATAGTATATAGTGGCTAAAAAATTATAGTGACATAACATTCCATCAGACTTCTAGCATGACATCCTTTTATTCAAAAGAAGTTTAATGAAAAAAAATTAACATGTAATTGCCACTTTCAATCTTAGATCTAAATAATGAAAGTCATTTGTGCTCGCTTGTGCTTGAATCATTCAGAAACCATTGCCTGCAAATAAATGCTTCTTTAAGGTGGAAACATTAACCAAAAATCTTTAAAGAAAACCTGCATACAAATACACAAGTACAAGTTACTATACTTTTCAAAAATAAGAATTTCCTTAACTTTTTCTAACCTTAAAAACAAGCCTAATATGTCAATCATGGTCTGTAGAATTCAACATTATACATGCATTAGTATGTCAACTTTATCTTTCAATGTTATCCACCAGTTTGAGGAAATAGATTTTACTGCATGTGTAACAACTGATCCTTGATGAAAATTAACTTTTAAAAATAATTTCAAATTCTACTCTATTATTTAGTTGCCTTTAGAATAACTTGAATTATTTTAAGAGAGTAATGTGAGTTTGGCTATAACTAGATTTGACCTCTTTACCAAATGACTGACTCGTTTCAAATGGTTGGTTTCATGGGGGTCGACTTTGTTGTCATGTTGGATGAACTATTATAGGACTTACTGCTGGGAATCAAAATAAATGACTCTGGGACCTATAAATTGTACTAGCAACATTGTGCTACTTATCCTGAAGTTATTTTGGATCAGGGAGATGTTGTCACAATGTGCGTTGAGCCCTTGGTGAGGCTAATTTTTCCACTCTTTATTCTTTTATCTCAGAGTTGCTTGTGTAAGTTTTACTGTAGAAGTTCTTGAAAACACATTTTGCAAATTTAACTTGGGCCATCTCAAAATTTCTTAATGTTTATTTGTTGTTTTATTATTATTACTTTTAGTAAGCCAACCAAATAGGTCATCACGCATGAGAGCATACACTCTTAAGTTGTTTCTTGAGCTCAGAATTT
Organism: Equus quagga; assembly: GCF_021613505.1. Classification (NCBI taxonomy): domain Eukaryota; kingdom Metazoa; phylum Chordata; class Mammalia; order Perissodactyla; family Equidae; genus Equus; species Equus quagga. The sequence continues at coordinate 26,252,308 of NC_060269.1, forward strand.
GGGATCTACTAATTACTAAGTATGTAACCCAGGCAATTTAAATGGTCTCCTTATGTTCCTATATATATATTTTTCATTTGTAAAATTAGTATAATGATAGAGCAGATCTCCAAGAATTGTTGATGTGATTAATAAGATTCTAAATGTAAATTACCCATTCCCATGGCTAGCCAAAATATATGTTGTTCATAATAATAGGTAAGATTATTATTATGCAAATTATATAACCTGAGAAATACTTAATATAATTGACAGATCCATTGAGGATTTACTCAAGAATCATTTATGTATGCATATTTATGAATCAGACAATAGACAGACATTGGCTATGCCAATGAGATTAAAGTCAAATAAGATTCAATAACTAGCTTTAAAAAAATTACATTTTCATAGTTAGTAACTGAAAAATTACAGAAAGTTTGATAATATTTTGACTGAGTTAAGTTGAAAGTACTATGTGAACAAATCTGAATACTTTCTTTGTAAAAATATCTATTCAGGTCCTCTGCCCATTCTTTAATTGAATTATTTGTTCTTTTGCTGTTGAACTGTACGAGTTCTTCATGTATTTAGGATATTAACCTCTTATCAGATATATGATTTGCAGGTATTTCCTCCCATTCCATACATTGTCACTTCATTTTGTTGATTGTTTCTTTTGCTGTCTAATCTTTTTAGTTTGATGCAGTTCCACTTGATTTTATTTTATTTTTTTGAGGAAGATTTGCCCTGAGCTAACATCTGCCACCAATCCTCCTCTTTTTGCTGCAGAAGACTGGCCCTGAGCTAACATCTGTGCCCATCTTCCTCTACTAATTTATATGTGGGACGCCTGCCACAGCATGGCTTGACAAGCAGTGCATAGGTTCACACTCGGGATCTGAACCAGAGAACCCTGGGCTGCTGAAGTGGAACGTGTGAACTTAACTGCTGCACCACTAGGCTAGTCCCAACCACTTGATTTTTTATTTTGTTGTTTGTGCTTTAGGTGTCATCCAAAAACTTGTTGCCAAGACCCATGTCAAGAAGCTTTTTTCCTATGTTTTCTTTTAGGAGTTTTATGGTTTCAAGTCTTAGAGATATCTGTACTCCCATATTCATTGCAGCATTATTTACAATAGCCAAGACATGGAAACAACCTAAGTGTGCATGGACAGATGAATAGATAAAGAAAGTGTAGTGTATATATATAATGAAATACTATTTAGCCATAACAAAGGAAGAAATTCTATCATTTGCGACAATGTGGATTGACCTTGAGGGCTTTATGCTAAGTGAAATCAGTCAGACAGAGAAAAACAAATACTGAGTGATCTCACTTATATGTGGAATCTTAACAAACCAACTCATATAAAAAGAAATCAGATTTGTAGTTGCCAGAGGTAGGGACATGGGGGATGGGGAAATTGGATGAGGGTAGTCAAAAGGCACAAACTTCCAGTTATAAGATAAGTAAGTACTGGGGATATAATGTACAAGATGATGTTGACCGTTAACTGCTGTATGGTACATTTGAAAGTTGCTAAGAGAATAGACCCTAAAAGTGCTCATTGCAAGCAAAAAAACCATTTTTGTAACTATATGAGGTGATGGATGTTATTATTGTGGTAATTTCACAATATACGTATGCCAAGTCATTATTCTGTACACCTTAAACTTATATAGTGTCGTATGTCAATCATATCTCCATAAAACTAGAAGGAAAAATAAAACAAATGGCAGTAACCAAAGTAAAAGATAAAGAACTATATGAACACATAACAAAGTAACTAAGCTCCAACTTGGATAGAAGATTTTAGAGAAGTTTGTTACTCCCAACAGGAAATAATCATTGAGCTGAATCCTGAAGAAAGTGTCAGAGTAAGGCAAATAATAGGCGAAGGGCAAAAACATCCTGAATATAGTCGGGGACCTCCTCAAAGACCATGAGCAAGGGACAAAGATGTGATATAATCATTGAGCAATATGAAGCAGTTCAGTATTTGTGTGTGTAATCAGCCATTGATTAATAAGGAATTTTGGGATTTATTACATCTGGAGATTGAAACTTATACCAATAACTTAAAGAATATTTTGAGGAAGAATAAGATAGGATTTGTCTTATAGAAATATTTCTAATCTCACTGTGAATAATGGATCAGAATGAGAGAAAGCTTGAGCAGACAACCATTAAGATACCGTTAGAATTATGGAAAGGAAATACGGATAGGCTGAACCCATAATATAGTTGATGGGTTGTTAAGACATGAATAGGAATATTAGATCTAAAGGGGACCTTTAGTAAGTAACAATATTTAATTCTGTAACTTTTCAGATAAGTGGACTGATGTCAGGGACATTCAGTGATTTCACCAAAGTTATATAACTAATTAGTGAGAAAGATAGCACGATTGAAAACAAATGTCCTAATGTTAGCTTTAATGTTAAATGACCTGATTTATCTAAAATTTCAACACAGTGGAAACGTGGTATAGCTTCTGAATTTTAAAGGATGGACTGAAGGCTCTGAATTATCCCAGGATCTCAGGAGAGATAAGGAAAATCAGAGTTCTGTTCTCTGTGGCATTCATTGAGATCAATTGAAAAGACTTCTGTCAACTTGCATCCTGGAATTGAGACAGAGTCTCAGCTTTCTAATGAGTACTGTCAGGGAGATTCACAAAGGAGTCCTCTAAGAGGGGCTGCCCTGTAATAGGCTGTGTGGACCTTGGAGACCTTCCTCATTCTGATGAACCCAGAAGACTGGAGAGGGACTAAATATGTGTACTGAATTGCTCCTAGTTCCTATATTTGAAAGAAAACTGCTTCTTCTTGGCTCCTGTCCAGTGAGACCTATGGAAATAGAGGTGGCTAAGGTCAGAGTTTGCAAAGTTAATCCAACAGATTCACAAGGGTAAAAATGATGTACTATCATCTCTCCTTTGCTAGTTAGCCACTGCCCCCAAAAGTCTAACAGTCTGATTTGTTTAAATAACAGGCAATGGTATTTATTTTCAATATTTGCAGTTAGCAATAAAAATTAAACAGTGACACTGCAGAATTCAAAGCCAATACATTAATCCAGAAAAAAGGGGAAGATTTTATTAACTGTGGGAAAAATTTAATGATCAATTGAATAAGGTAGCCTTGATTCTTAAGTATTATTAGAAGGAAATCATTAAATAAAGAAAATGCTGTTATCACCGTTAGGAAAACAAGTAGACAGAGAGCCCCGAACTTCTCCCCACTTGAGTCTATTGTGTCCATGGTACCATTCACATCTCCACTCCCATTCTGAAACAGCCGAGCCTCAACAGAGGAGAAGTATCTTTTGATTGTGACTCAAATCTGTGTTGCTGCAGTTTGCTGGTATAAAAAAGTAGATTTGTTTTTTCTTGTGAAAAAGTGTCAGATTTTCCAAAGGACTGAGAAAGGAAAATCTGATGATAGGGTTTAAAATAGATTACTGCATGGGAAGGGGTGGGAGATTGTGAACTATGTTCACGAGAAGAGAGAATTTCCACGTGGCATTTTCTTATTCTGAAAGTTCGTGTCTTTTTTCTGTTGGATAGTACTAAAGAATGAGGAAGTTAAATACAGAATTCAATTTTCCGTTGCTATGGATGAATACTGTTTTTGTTGTTACTCTCCCTTCATATAGGGCGTGTATGAAAGCAATCCAGTAGGAGAAAAAATAGACTTCCTAGGTACCAGGCATTTGGAGTTTAAGTGCCAGCTGTATACAAAAGATGTCTGAAAATCAAGTTCCCATCATCTGGACAGTTGTGGTTCCTCTAGCCAGGGATGTGGAGTCTTTAATCCTGTGAAAATTCAGGGATAGTCTCTTCCTAGGGAGAAGGAATAAACCTTTGATTCCTTGATGACCCAGAATATGCTCAGAATCATTTTTGGAAAATCCTGCTTGTCATACGACAAAGTCATAACTTCTGATCTTCCTACAAGATCACACCTATGAGAAGCTGCTACCCATCCAAAAGAAGAAATAGGCATATATATATATATATATTATATATATATATGTGCACATATGTATATATGTATACGCACATATACCTTTGGGTTCATACCCTTTAAATTAGCATCAATGTACTTCAAAGTGTTGTTTTGGAAAAATTCAGTACTGGATGTAAACACAATTGAAAATCTGTGAAAGGACAGAACAAATGGCAGGTATTTTAAATTTATATGACTTGATCTTTTAGAAGCCTACACCTGTCTTCTTTCTCCAAATTTTATGTTGTCTTGTAAAACTCAATTCCAACACATAGCGATAGGAAAAAGAGGATGATGACCAAACTCTGGAATGTCATCAGAACCCTGATGGCTCTCGCCTATGAATTAAACAATTGGATGGTGCTCTTGTCCTAGACGCATATTAAGAATATTTATTATAAAACTAACTTATAAAGTCTCTATCTTGCAATACTGAAATATCTATCTAACTTGTGACAAATTAATGTATTCCTTTGATGTGTACTATAATCAAATACAAAGAGAAAATTCTACAGGATGCAGCATTGGCTTGGGAGCGGAAGACATTCACCTAGACATTATTCCTTTTCCAACTGTTAATTTTCTCATCTTTAAAACTAGGGACAAGACTAGATCAGTTGTCCCCAATGTGACTGACCAAAATTCATCAAAAAAGTTTTTTAAGAATCGCAATTTCCTAGTCACAAACTTAGGCTTACTGAGCCGTGATTTCTAGGAAGCAGGCCTGGGATATTTGCCTGTTCATGAAGATTTTCCACTGAGTCTAATGACTGTTCATGTGTGGAAATAACTGAATGAGATCACTAAGGAGTTTCCCATTTCTAAACATCTCTGAATTAGTCTATTCTTTTTGCAAACCATACAAATTGCATAGCTGGCTTTTTCCTGCTGACATTAAAGATCTTTCTTTAAATGGAATTACACTTAAAATCTCATATGATTGAAAATATATGAGGAGATTTTTCTGGTTAAGTGGGGGAGAGGGGAAGACTTACATTCACAGAGAAAAGGACACGCTATCAGAAAACCCAGGACAAAGCCCAAATGTAAATCTCTTGTCTAAGATCTCTCTTGATTTTATAGATAAGAACAAAGATGGTTAGTGATGGAGTCAGAATTATGTGATTTCTGATTCTATACTCTTCTTGCTGAACCAAATAAAAAGGGTAGTATCTTTGCATATTAATATTAATCATTAATATTAATCTTAAGCAGTTTGGAAAACAACAATACACACTCAATGTATCATGCATTCTTTTTAAAACCTGAGACAGGTAATGGCAGATTTAACTAAGGAGAGAAAGATTTTTTGTTCAAGGGAAAATACAGAAAGAGTGCCCACTCACTCTTCATTCTTGCAATTAGATTGTATTTTTTTTCAGATCCATATATCCTTCAAATTGGTACTTTAAATATCTATGCTTCTTAATATGTCCCACAATATTGTGTTAGATTTAATTTTTAAAATAAGTGAAATTATGCTTTGGTATTTTCCATTACCATGATGCATTAATTATAAATAAAATTCACAACACACTCCAACCCACCTTTCTTTCTCATTTTTAACATTTATTTTCATTATTTTGGCATAACTTCTGAAAGAAATATACAGGGGACCAAAAAATACCCATGATATAGTTATTGTTTTGTTATATAATTGTTTACATCCGTGAAAAACTCCCCCATATTTCCTTGATGTAGTATGAGAAATAATTTATTTCTGACTAGAGTGTATTCTCATAGAAGTAGCAAAAACAGGATTCCTGCATTTCAAGAATTATTCTTATTTGTCACACAATGAGATATTCAAAGAATACAACGGTAAGTCTGAAAATTGGGAACTATTAAAATTATTAATTGAAAGATTATCATTCTTGAAAAACTACATATTAAAAGAATGTTTAACTGAGTTAAAATTTCCAAATTTGCTTCTGCAGAGTTTCCAGAGAGCAGGAAGGGACTGATAACCTTCAATCTGTGATGTAGTTTGTTCCCATTCATGTAAAATGTGAAACCCAATAACTTCTAATCTGAAAATGTAATGAAACTTCCCTTTACATTAAGTTAGAACACAAGAAGCAGAGTAATTTATTATAAGAAAGAAGTTTTCATTTTTCTTTCGAATGTTTTACATTTGATTTATGCAGTAGTCTATTTTAGCCATTGAATCCAAAGTTCGCCAAGTGAATAATATTACATATTGTGTGAAAACAAAAGGCAAATGAATATTCCCCCTTTTCTGTGTCAGTGTCATATTTAAAGGAATTCACATAACCTTGAGTTGAAGGATATAACTAAATATTATTCTTAAATCAACTTCAGTAAGATCGTTTTGAATTTTTTGTTATGATGTCTTTTCTTGATAATGATGAATACCTAAGTCCCTGCTTGTTATAATAGTCTTCAAATAACATAACCTGTTTGTTCTGGTAATCCTTTTTATGACAAAAATAGGTAAAAGTTCAAGGAAAACCATTAGAATGTAACATTTATTTCCAGCCACTTAACCTAGAAAAACTTAACAGAGTCCCTTGTTCATCGTACTACTTGGCTAAAGCTGCTGTCATAGTTTTTGGGTGACAAAACTCATCTAACAGATCCTTTCCTGCCTTGCGTAACTCAGAGAATAACTGAAAATTACCAGAAAACACTATAGTCTTGTATTCAACTTGAAATTCCTCAAGCAGTATACGTTTCACAGCTGATGTGTCTCTCCATCCCATGGTGACACCCTGGCAGAGCTACCAAATTTCAGTTGAGCTGAGATTACTTTATTGTTTTGCCTTGAAACTCTGTAGTTGGGACTTTTGTGTTGTGGATCATACAGTTTATTTGGCTCCTATACTCTTTCAAAGTATAATTATATATAATTATATATATAATGGTTATATAATTATAACCATCCCCTTTATAGGAAGTCTGGTGCCATTCTCCAAGGGCTAAGATGGGAGGTTCTTTGCTACTAGTCTGTGTCCCATGGTGTCCCTTATGGAACAGACTGCCTTAGGGCCTGTTTTGCTCTCCTAACCATTGTCTTTCTAGATTGCTCTGTGATAAGTTTCCCAGTTCTTCCTTCGATATCAAGGACCTATTTATTTGGGTGTAGGGTGTTATTGGAAGACAGAATTCAGTCATCAGTCTGCTTTGGGCTTTGTCTTGACTAAAGAGAATGATCTAGCCCAAGCTCATGTTCTCTTCCTAAGTCAGTCCAAATTTAATGACTAATAGATTTCAGCGAATTAGGAGGTGGGTATGGTTATAAAGTCTTCACCTCCTGTCTCAATTCTGGATAATTTTGAAGGGCCATTCCAGCTTCAAAGCTCTGTGTTAGGTCAATTGCAATCTTCACTGACACAGCATCACGCATCATATTCTTTCTCTGACCAATCCTGTTCCCCTCCCTTCCCATCCACACATGTTGATGTAAAGGGCATCTTCTAATAAGGATTCTAAATCATAATATATCAGAATTTGCTTCCAACTGAATCCAACATGTGATACTCCCTAAAATTCACAAAGGCAGTGTTTTTGCTTCTCCATTCTGTGGTGTAATCCTGGTATCTAGAAAACTGGTTATAGTGATATCTTCTTACATCTACTTCAATGTAGTCTAAAGGCTCTTATATCAATGGTGTGCATGGAGTATGCATTACAGACTTAGACCCAACATAAATGGGAGATAAAATAGTATGAAACAATATCCCCCTTACATATTATAAGGGCAGAGATTTTATATAAATTTTAACTTTGTATAATATTTTGGAATGCATTTTCCATTAAGCACTAAATTAAAACACCTCCTCCCCAATAGAAGTCCTATATGCAAAAATCAAGTGCAAGGAATTTTTCTTTCCTATATAATATTTCCTCAATTATAAATATTTGTGTTTTGATATGACTACAGCTCAATTAATTGGAAACTGAGCAATATGGTGAATAACTTTATAAAGGAGAGGCAAAGCACAGGTAAAAGTAGAAGCTGAGGTTTACGTTACAAAGTTTTACAAGAGGGCGATGGTGTGGGATGCAGCGGCTACTAGTGACAAGTTATTTGGGATGTTCTGTAGACAGACTGCTTGTTTTCATATCCCGGATTCCCCCAGAGTAACAGTCCATGAGGAAAGTTACTTAATTTCTCTGGGATTTACTTTTCTAACTTGTAAAATAGTTATAGTAATACCTATCTTGTAAGGTTATTGTGAATTAAATAAGAATTTATTTTCAAAATTCTTAGGTGAGTCCTGGCCTAGGATGAATGTTTAGGTGTTGCTACACTTAAAAAAATGTGTATTCCTATAACAGATTATCCTCATCTTCCCACTGATGATTTCTCCAAAATGTTTGTGAGGGCTAGCCAGGGAGAGATACACATCTGTTCTCCCAGGAAGCGTCTATACATCTAATAGGAAACCCAGGATTTGGTCTCCTGCTTTTTCTACTTCTGACAAAGACTTCCCATTATGCTTGAAATTTCTTCTCAACTACTCAAGATACCTTTGAGGATGTTAGGGAGTGGTTCAGGTATCTTAAATTCTTGTATGTGTCCCTCATTAGGCAAACCTCAAAAATGTTCCCCTAATAGGAGTAGATCTCAGCAGACGCACCACAAACAGACTGTAATATTCTGCATATCACCTCTTCTACAACAGAGGCTTTCAGCTTCACTTGAGATGTGCCTGGTTTCAGTGAGTTAAATAGTTTGAACCAGCAGTAGGTTTCAAAGATTCTCTTATTCTCAAACTGGAGGCTCTGAATAAATAAATAAATTCAAGCTAGGTATTAGTTATCATGGATGTAGGTGGTTTAAATTGTCCACTTGTAGGAGCAATGTTTGCTAGTCTATGCTTTGGACACAAGTATTGAGTTTGTTTGTTTTTTCCTACTGTGCATTACCGTCTTTAGCCAGAAGAACTACTCCCTAATTAGTCCTAATATCTGTTTCCTTTCCTGCATCCAGATTTATCATACAGCATACGTGGAGCTATAGGTTGGTATTTCCAAGATATTACTATCTGCTCTATAAGATGTTTAGGGGCAGTGTATCTGAATCAATGCTCTAATAATGGATGATGCTTACTGTTGTTCTTGGAGCAAGAATGATAAAATTAGCCCATGTTAGCCGCAAAGATAGCCACAATGTTATCTTCCATCTCATATACTTAAAATTTTTTTTTTTTTTACAATGTGACCTTCCATTTCCTACATCAGTAGTTGAAATCCAGTTCTCTCCCCTTGACACGCCTTGTAACTTCTTTGACCAATAGAGTATGGCAGAAGTGATGATATGAGACTACCAAGGCTAGGTCAGAGAAGGCCACTGCTGGTTCCATCTGGTTCTCTAAGGATGTTTGTTCTGGGGAAAGGTTGCTGTCGTGTATAAAGTCTGACTCTCCTAAGACTGACATCCTAGATGTGGCACACACAGCAATCTGTGGCCATTTTCAACTTCCAACCATGAGAGTGAGCCAGGTTGGATATCGCATTCCCCTTGGACCTGCAGGTGACTGGAGCCCCTACTGAGACTTTTCCAAATTCCTGAACTGCAAAATCATTACCAATATAAATGTGTTCCAAGCACTTATTTTGGGGGGAAACTTTTTATACAGCAATAGTAACTGGAACAGCCATGCTGTCAGATAGCCTTCTAGTAATGAATTATATGCTTTACTTTTCTTGGAAGTTTCTTAAGTATAACACTATCTAATGTAATAATACCAATCTACCAAGTCTACTGTATTTTGGTGAATACTGTTAATTCAGGGGTGAACTTAAAAGGTAAACTTTGAGTTGTCAGATCACCAGTGTTCTTAAAGCTTATGTATAGGCTTGACACCACAGCTCCTGAGCAACTGAATGAGCTATGGTCCCTGAGCCCGTGTGGGCACTGTAGGCTGTGACCGTGAGCTTGCTGGTGGAGAGTTTAAGAAGTGACCATGAGTAATATTGCAGAGAGGCTTAGCAGTACTGAAGGAGTCATTGACAAACTGCTGAGATCATGCTTTTAGACCCCAGATATATTTAGCTCCCTAAATTTTGCAGGATAGAGCAAGTGAAGGAAGGCAGGAATCCAGACCGGGCTGACCTTCAGCTGTGAATTCACTGTCCCATCTAATTTACTGAGGTGCTGCGGAACCAACACTTGTCAAATGACAGTTTCAACCTTGGTTCCTTAGGGCACTCTAACAACCGAAGGAATCAACTGTCACGTTTTTCAATACCTCCTCTCAACAAAATTTGCCTGCCTAAATACTCCTGAATTTCCAAACAGTTCATAGCCTTGGTTACAGTTTTCTTCAGCTGAGGGAGATGCTTTACAATCAACAGCTATATAATGTTTTTAGGGCTGCTGTGCATTATCATAGCCATGGAGTTACAGCAATTCTGGGTCTCACCTTACTGTCATTAACTAATAGCAGTGTAATACATTTTGCTTAATGGTTGATTTCAAACAAGATTATTTTTATAGAATTCTAACTTAAATGTAGGATCTGGAAACTTTTCTCAGTGAACTATTCCTTTTAAAGAACTCACCCATAGAGCAAGAATTCTCTACTAGTAATTCATAGATTTCTTTTTCATAGTGTTTCATTTGATTCAGAATAAAAGCAAAATCCTAAAAATAGCTTGGTAAATAATGTGGCTCATCGTTGTTTCTCAGACTTCATCTTTATAAAAACCCCATTTTAAAAGAGCATCTGTAAAATAATGATTGTTGCTGAATTTTTGCTTGAGTCAAGAATTTCAAAAAGTGAATGCCCATCAATAAGAAAAAGTAACTGAATAATTGTGTTGTATAATCATGCTCCATGTAATATTTTTAAATGTAAAAATGAATGAATTAAAATCATTAAAAATGAATTAGAGCTATAATTCAGGATATTCGTAATATATTTTTGTACGAGGAAAGCATAATTCAAAAGAGTAAAGAAGATCAATTTCATTACTATAAATCAAAAATTAACAAAAACTACATTTATGTAAAGTAATGTTTATGTGTACACACACACACTTAATTTGATGGCCAAAATATGTTAGCTGTGATAATAGTAGATAGTTCTCAGAGAAGAAATTTCTCTATATTTTCTGATTGTATTAAGTTATATAGAATAAACATTGTTACTTACAATCATAAAATAATAAGGTTATTTTATTATTTATATTATTAGGACATTTGCTTATAGTGGCCTGAAAAAAAAACTCCCACACCCGCCAAAAAAAAGAAAGCAAAATTTATGAAACCATGGTTTCCAATATATTGGACCTCAAGCAGTGGAAGACAGTGATCCTTGAGAGATGGGAAAAATACAAAGTGAGATCTCCAACTGCCCAGCTTCCTGATTTGGCAGAGTTTCCAGCATGCAATACAGGAAGAGGGGGCCCAGGCAGAGCCCAGTGGACACTCTGAGTTGAGGAACTGAAGCTTAGAGTCTGGGGAGACCAAGATAGTGAGGACTCTCAGGAGACAGTACAGGAGAGAAGAGAGCTGCAGACAGAGCATCTGAGATTTAAAGATGGTCCCTCCTGAATATTCAGCACTGATCAGCCCATACCTGTGAAGAACTTACTATGCAGAGTCAACAGCATTGCCTGTTTTCAAAGCAAGATTGGAAAATGTACTTTTATGGACTGAACATTTATGTCTCCTCAAATCCTTATGTTGAGCCCCTAAAGCCCAATGTGATGGTATTTGGAGATGAGCCTTTGGGCAATAACTAGGATTAGATGAGTTTATGAGGGTGGAGCCTTAGTCTGATGGAATTAGCGCCCTCATAAGAAGAGACACCAGAGAGCTGGCCCTCTTTCTCTTTCTGCCATGTAACGACACAACAGGAAGGTGATCATCTGCAAGCTAGAGAGAGGACCCTCACCAGTAGCTGATCATTCTAGCACTTCTAGCCTCCAGAACTGTGAGAAAATAAATTTCTGTTGTTTAAGCACCCAGTCTGTGGTATCTTCTTATGGCAGCATGAGCAGACTAAGACTTCTTCTAATGATTGAAGAATTAGTTAAGGTACTCAGAAGTCAGAAATAAAATTAGCCCTAGAATGAACAATGCTGTTGTTCTATGTGAAAAGTCTTAAAAACAAGACACAGAAAGACCAAACAATTATTCGGTAGCTTAATTATGTACAGGAGAAAGTTAAGAATGTCTGTAGAAATACAGTATAGTAGCCCACAAGGTAGAATTCAGAATGTCTGGAACCACACTGATGACTATCAAGCTTGCAAAAAGGCAGGGATATACAACTCATAATAAAGAGAAGAATAAATCAGTCAAAACCATACTCTGAAAAATAAAAATATCTCAAAAATTTTAAAGGATTTAAGTCATACAAAATATGTTCCATGACTAAAATGGAATAAATTAGAAGTCATTAATAGAAATGTCAACATTTGGAAACTAACACACTTATAAATAACCTGTGGAACACAGAAAAAATCAAATAGGAACTTTAACTGAATGATCAACATGTATAAATTTGTGGGATAAATTTCTAGTCTAGTATGTGAATATTAAAAAAAGAGGGAAGGTCTCAAATCAAGAAATCATAAAAAGAAGAGCAAATTAAACACAAAGTAGTCAGAAGGAAGGAATTAATAAAGAACAAAGCAGAAATCAATACAAAATAAAACAGAAAATAGTGACTATTGATGAAACCAAAAGTTGGTTCTTTGAGAAAAATAGTATTGATAAACCTTCAGAAAGATTTAAAATAAAAAACAGAGGAAGACTCAAATGACTAATATTAAGAATGAAAGGTGACATCATTACAGATTATGTAGATAAGAAATGTAGTAAGCAAATATGATGAACAATTTTATGTCAACAAATTCAAGAATTTAGATGAAATCTACTAATTTCTTGAAAGACACAAACTACTAAATGTCACTCAAGAGAAAAACAGATAGCCTGAATGGCACAATAAGCATGAAAGAACTTGAAATTGTAGGTAAAAACCTTTCCATAAAGAAAACTCCAGGGATAGATGGCTTCACTGATGAATTCTAACACACGTTTTAAAAAGAAGTTTTAAAGTAATCCAAAAAGTCAAAGAGGATGGAATACTTCCCAATTCACTCTAAGAAATCAGCATTACCATGATGTCCAAATCAAAGACATTACCAGAAAATAAAAAAAAAGCCATAAATCCCTTATGAGTGCAGAAATAAAAATATTAAAAATACCATTTATATATAATTATTGTATGTATGTATAATTTATTATGGTAATGATTTTAAAGTATTAATAATAAAATTGTTCTTAAGCATGCATAGTTAGAGATCTTAACTAGAGATCTGAGCTACACTGTCTAGTGTACATTTAAGGCAAAGCGTTGGGCTAAAGGAATATGAGGTACAGCATGAGATGGTTAATTTTATATGGGAACTTGGTTAGGTTATGGTGCCTATTGTTTGGTCAAATTCTAATCTAGTTGTTGCTATAAAGTTATTTTGTAGCTATGACTAACATTTACAATCAGTAGACTTTAAGCAAAGCAGATTAAACTTCATAATGTGGATGAGCCTTTTCCAATCAGTTGAAGGCCTTGAGAACAACAACAGCTCTTACCTGCTTTTCCAGCTAGCTGCTCTGCCCTACAGATTTTGGACTTGACAGCTCCCCCAATTATGTGAGACATTTCCTTAAAATATCTATTTACCTATCTATTTTTCTATATTATACTAATATAGATAATATTAGACAAATACACTGTTTCTTCCTTTGTGAGCTCTGCATCTCAAGTAAATTAGACTCTTGATTCTTTTTATAACAGCCTTGATGTCATACTTCATTAAAATAATCCCTACAATCCCTGGCATAGATTAAGGAGGACAGAGATAAATTATTCTTACCACCGGAACATGTGTGGACTATTGTTGGTATATATAATGATCTGTGTTGAATCTATGCTTAGATACATTGGTGAAACTCTGGCCTTGGGAACTCTTACCCAAAATAGAAGCTGATACTCTGAGAGAGGTCTAGTGTCACAGTTAATGTGAACTAGAACTTTGGAAGTTAGAATAGACAAAAATATGCTGTTTTAAGAAACAATTCCAAAATGTTGGTGATTTTTAAAAAAATGTTTATGACTTATTTACCCAAAGCCTACTGTGGATTCAAAGGCACTACATGTGATGACTCAACATTGGACATTATAATTCAGATGTTTCTCTACCATTGATGACACAAAGTAAGAAAGTCAGTGAAGAGCTGGGCACTGGCAATTCTGTGCTTCTGCTTGGAAGAACATATCATTTCAACATATGTTTCATTGTCCAAAGCAAGTCATATTATCATGCTTAACAAACCAGTGAGGGTTTTATCTTCTCATGTTCCCAGAAATAGATTGGAAATTGATATTAATGAATGTGAACAATGGTAACATTTGGACAAAATAAAAGAAAATATCACAGATTGTCTGTCTACCAAACAAAAAAAAAGAGAGAGAGGGAGAGAAAGAGCAAGAGTATCCATATATTCATTCTTCTATATCTCGTGTCCCCAGAATAGTAAACCATCTCAAGACCCACTTAAATATACTATATCCAGAGGTGTTTGAAAATTGTTTAACTTCTTCTCAACCTTGAAATCAGCTTAGTCAGAACCTCCTGATTCTTGAAACTGTTTTTGATGCATCGTTTGGATTAGATGCCCCTTCTACAAGAACTGTAGCACATTGTGCACTCAGTAATCACTATTAGTGTCGTGTAATGGTTAAATGCAGAGCTCTGCAGAGAGACTATGTGGTTTGGAATCCTGGCTCTGACTCTTCTGTGTGACAAGGACAAATTTCCTCTTTAATAAAGCATAGTGTTCTGCTGAAGATCAAATGAATTGATGCATGTAAGTTCCATAAGAATATTAAATATTCAATGAAAATTGGCTATTATGTTTATCATGTTCCATTTCAGAACAAAGGCAAAGTCTTCCCATCCTTACATCAGTAGCACAGAATACAGTTACTGACACATAAAAGAATCTTAATGCATTTTTATTGAACAAATACACCAAAGAATGAAGATACAATGTCCTTAATAAAGAACCCATATTTAGCCTGCTTACTGGTCTTAGACAACAACACCGTGAGTTAGGAAAAAAAGAGTTTTTGTTTGATAGTTCTTCTGTCTTTGATTATGTTTGTTCTGTTTGAATCTCAAGTAACTACTTGACAAACTCAATCACACTTAGATGTAAATGACATAAAATATTTAATTTGTTTTACCTTTACCAGGATGCACAAAGGACTTCAAATTTTCATTTTTTAAATCATGCTGTATTGTGATAAATATAAATTTTTCTGGTTCTCTTCAATAGGAAAGAAATCAAATGTAAGGCATTAAAAGTTGCTTCCCTCTTAAAGAGAGTATTGATGATCCATTTTGATTCATTTAAAGCAGACACTCATATGAGAATGGGAGATGTG
Source organism: Equus quagga (assembly GCF_021613505.1). NCBI lineage: Eukaryota > Metazoa > Chordata > Mammalia > Perissodactyla > Equidae > Equus > Equus quagga. The sequence continues at coordinate 26,267,730 of NC_060269.1, forward strand.
TTTGACTATTAAAGAAAAGTGTATGTAATTATTAACTTTGGATGTCTACAAGAGAAGCTGTTAAACTTGGAAGGAACAACAAAGGGAAGGAAGAGTGTGTGGCTGCAGCTGTAAGTTATGAACTCAACAAGACTCAGTTTTCCTAGCTGTTTATGACCAAGGATATGGCTCTCTCTAGAGACCTAAGGAAGAGATGCTTTAAACAATCACCATGTCACTGCCCATGGCAATAGATTATGTGAACTAGCAGTTCAACAGTTTGCAGTTTGCCAAAGACAGCTACCATTCAGTGATGAGTATTTTGCCACTCTGTTACTGCAGAAGACGCTACAGATCTATTCCCATGGTATCTATCTGAGTCTGGGACTGAAGGCCTCAAACAACTAAAATCAGAGATTAACTGAGACCATTACTGCACCGAGAATGTGGAAGAGGAGAGTAGACACAATAGCTACATCTCAAAATATCCAGCTTAAACAAAAGCAGTGAGTATTAGAAATGAAGGTGTTAGGAAGATTAGAGTTGAAAAGGAAAAATGAAAGGAAACAGGTTTTTGTGGGGCCAGAAAATATTTCCTACAGACTGAAATTGTTAGATGTATCACAACATACACACAAACCTGGTTCTATTGAAAAATATAGTAAGACAATAATAAAATTAAGATTGCTGGAGTTCTTTAATTTTTGCTGTTCTTCTCATAAAATACTGTATAATATGTTCTAAATGCAACAGAATATATTTTGTTCATTTTTAACCTATCTTCTAATGTGATGTGTAATAATCATAAAGAAAGTGTTGAAATATTTTTGTCAAGTAATGAAAAACTTGCAATGATTTTAGACTATTGAGCAGCGCTATAGTGACGGTGAGCAGTTATCACTGTTAATGTGCTATTACATCAATAGCCATTGTGAATAAGAAAACATGATATATCTTGACGTTGTCCTATGTAAGTTGTACTGGGTTTATTTACATGTTATAACTGAATTAACTGCTATATAATATAATCTCTCAAATTTGTTTTAATTTAAAAATAAAATGTTTCACTTATAAGTAAGGAATAGCATTTTCTACTAATGAAAAACAAATAATACACATCACCATTCTTTATCTCTAAAAAATAAAAAAAATGACACTAGATTAATTTATTCATTATGGTTATAGAATTCATATTTTTCCTTAATCACAATATAAGAAATAATTATTTTACTATCTTATTATGCTACATTTATGTGGAAAAGATTGGCTTATTATTTAGTATACTATTTTCTCTGGACAAACTCCAATCCCAGTAAATTTCCAGCTGCTAAGATAATGATTTTCTGACATCCTGCTCAATAGGAGTGCAGGTCCTACTAATAAACAAATATCACCTACATACAAGAAAAACACCTTGTTAAATGGCAAATGCAATAAACTTGGACTAATGTTATTTCTTTTCACATACTCATTTTCTGTTTAAAAATGTATATTACTTAATTATTCCTAACTAATTGCTTCGAGTTGAAAACATTTTGGATAAGTTGAATAGTGCACATAATAGCTCTTTTGTCTCTGTGATGAGCCAAAATTTATGCTGCTGAACAAAGTTTGGAGCACTTGGTGCCTGGTTCTGGTCCCATTACAAAATGTGAACATGGCCTTGGACAAGATTTCATTTGCTTCTGTGAGGATCTCATACATAGTATATATAAATAGAAGATGGACAAAGACGATAGAGTATGATAAGAGCGTAAAGCATTGTGGTTGCTATTAATTAAAATTCTGCCATTGAGTAAACTTGATCACCTCTTCAATGAAGCATTTTCTGACTTCCTAAGGAAGAGCTAATTCTCTCCCTCTGTTCTTTAAAAACCGTTTATCCTGTGCTGTAATAAAGCCACCCACCACACACACAAACTCAATTGGACTTGTCTCAAGAGTTGGGACTGTATGCTTAGCATAGTATCTGGAAAATGATATGAGGAGGGGAGGGTAAGGGAGAAAAGAGAAAGGATAGACTTTCTTGGGAATCATTTTTTATTTCTTATTGACAGTTTCTAAAATCATATGAGAGGAAAAAACCATATGAATAAACCATTAAAAGAACTGAATAATAGGTTCTGGCCTCCATGCAAATTGGCACTGACTTTGTCAATGTTTTCTAACCATCAATTACAGATTGGCTGTGTTCTCTTTCCCAGAGACAGACAGATATCTGTCATCCACACTCACGATTTATCTTATTCAATTTTCCTATTTTGATATCTTTTATAAAATTGATATCTTTTATAAAATACTTCTGTCCTAAGAGCCTTGCTACAAGGGTCTCTCATCATAGAAATTTTTTATAGCCCCTCTGCCCCAGAAGACAATGTGATCTTTCTCTAAGAATCACTGACGGCAGGAGTTTGTTCTTGTTGTATTGTACCTCTGTACTCATCTAGATTTAAAGGACCAGATTTGAAAAGTATGTATATGTATAAAACATATGTATAAGATGTGATACTAATGAATAGGCCCACCATCTTAAAATCAGTCACAGTCTTTCTTTATTAGCAATTTTTAATAGTACATTATTTATATACTATCATGTACTTCATCCTAGTTTATATGTCTACTGGTAAGCATTATAATCTCTCCCTTCTTGCCCTATTTTAAACCTTCATTTTATCTTACAAAGCATATATCACATTTGAATCCTAGCTACTGTGTGAGATTTACTTGATTCTCATTAAGAAATACAAACTTTTTGGGGACCAGCCCTGTGGCATAGCAATTAAATTCGTGGGTTCCGCTTCGGTGGCCTGGGGTTTGCTGGTTCAGATCCTGGGCGTGGAACTACGTACTGCTTGTCAAGTCATGCTATGGCAGGTGTCCCACATATAAAAAGTAGAGGAAGATGGGCACAGATGTTAACTCAGGGCCAATCTTCCTCAGCAAAAAGGAGAAGATTGGTGGAGAATATTAGCTCAAGGTTAATCTTCCTAAAAAAAATGCAATACAAACTTTTAGTTCTTATATCCAACCAGACAATGTTTTCCTCTTATAAATATGCTGTCATTTCATAGTTTTCTAATGCCATCTGTGTTATTCCAATGTGTAATATTTTTTATATATTTATTTTTCTTACAAGAGTTTAAGTATAGTGAACACAGGAAAAACATGCCAGATAAAAAAATACCTCTGAATACCTCTATATTCCAGAGGACATCATCTTATATACAGCAGGTCCTGAATATATATTTGATTAATGAAGTTGTAAAAAACAGTCCCTCAGGAATATGTATCTTGATCATTATTTTTCCTATCACATTTTCACAGCTAAAATTTGGTACCATTTAGAAATTTTGCTTTTTAAATAGAGTTACTAGTGAAGTCCCTATGTATGAAAATATCACTCTAACTTAGAAATAAATTGGTGTGCCAGAATTTCTAGCCCAGTGCTGAAGATAAAAATTCTGGCTTTTAATTAGTTGAGTTTATTTTATCAGTCTGGGAAATTGGATGAGTTTTTTAAATTTAAGACTCATCTTGTGCTTTTTAAATTATTTTAATTATTGCAAAGTATCCAGGTGCGATATGGTAGTCATTTATAAATAAATAAATTAAATTAAATAAAATACAAGATCATTATCATTACGTGTAATGTACTAATTACACAGAGCTCTATTCAGGCCAGATTTGATTACTGTGCTTCTTCATTTCTATTTCCCTAGATTTAAAAGCCAAGCATTATTACAACCAATTTCTTTTAATTTTATGACAGATTCTTTTTGTTTTACCCTTTCTCATCGTCGCATGGGAAGAGCTAAAATTGCACTGTGTACAAAACTACACTTTTCTCCTATTTTGAGAACATTAGAAGGTGTCCTTGTTTATCTTTGAATTTAAAATGTGTAATTCACAGCATTTATGTGAAAAGTGAATGCCTGGTATTACAGTGTTGGATATTGGTTGCTAAAAGGCAGCTTGTGTGGAGGAAGTATTACTTTGTACAAGTAGTCCTTTTAACTGAAAAGTATGGAATGGTGAGAACATCAAAAATTTAAAAAGGGAAAAAAATGCTAGAGTTTTAAAGACGGAGGTAAGTAAATATATGAAATATCAGAGCCCAGAGTAAACAGTCCTTTTGGATTTAAAATGGGCTTGCACTGGTCTGTTTTCCAAGCCCCAACATAGAATAATAGTGGAAACTAGTTAAGTTCAGGGTAGACTTAATACTGAGCTTATATAAACTTTATACGATAGTCTGAAACTTGTTTTCACTTAAAACAATAAGATAAAAACAATTGCTATCCATTTATACCTACTATGTTACAGTTTTTACGTTAGTTAATTTATATGTACTATCATCTGAATCTCACAACAATCTTCTGGGTAGATATAAGTATTCCAGTTAGGGAAGAGGACGCAGAAATAGTCATAATCTAAAGCAGTTTTCCAAGGGAACACTGAACATGCCAGAGCTTGGGTCTGAACCACAGCTACCTGACAACAAAGCCTAGTTTCTTCCTACGAAGCTATATAGATAGGAGGAAAGAAAGGTCATCAACTGAAAGATAGAATACAGAATGAGTTCTGTTTTAAGGATGTTTGCTGGAATCAGTGAGAAAAGAAATAGAAATGGTCATAGAATTTTAGTGTACAAGATTAATGTTATCCTCACTCCTTAAAGCACATTCCTTTCTAAGCCCTGTAGTTATCTTTGTATGATACCAGAAAAAAATATATACTTCACCCTTTAATAATAACAAAAGAATAACCTGATGGTCCAAATATGTTTAGAACCTTTGCAAGGACACACAGTATTAGTCCAGACAACTGTCAAATTAATTTTCCTTGAAGCCAAATAGAGAGAGAGTTTTCATCCACAGGAAATAATTTAATATTATCATTGAAAAGCATAGATAATTTTAAAAAGAAAATATTCCAATAATTTTTTGGTGCTTTCAATTATTTCATTCAGGTACAGCAGCCCAATTATCCCTACTGTGTGTATAGTACAATCTTAACTTGCTTTAAGGGACAATGTCCTTTTAAAATTTTTATTTTTAAGTCTTATACAAAGGAGCGATTTGCATTCAAAACGTTAAACGCTAAAAATATTTCCTTCTAAATATGTGGTTAGTGTTGATCTTACCTCGATAGATGAAAATGTGAGCAGCAAGTTAAGCGCTGTTCTTTAGTATAGTTGTCATTCTTTTGTGGAAGGCAAGGAAAACTAGTGTTTGTTAGCAATTGTAACTGCAAACATGTATATTTATCCCTATGTTGCTATAGATTCTTTTGATGAGGACCTCAAAAATGGATGAGTCAATGAGAAATAACCTTCAACTTTTGAAAACAGACATTGAAGCCTGGGCATGGACTGGTTCTGAAACATCTTGCACCAACAACTCCTACTGGACCCGCTTTGCACCAGGAACCCAGGGCAGTCAGGCTACAGTCTACAGGGAGGCCTGCCAGAACAACCATGGCCACCAATTTTAGGTGCTCAGCATTGTTATTGAATGTGCTTTCTTGAGAATTAGCCTCAGGAGGAGTGAGGATAGAATGGGAAACTCTTTAGCATCACTTTGAACTTCCTGGAACTATTGACGAATGTGCTTCAATAATGGATTTATTTTATTTGCCCAAAGTTGTAGAGAACTTTCATTCTGCGAAAACTTCACTGGTAACAGAGATTAAGAATAATTTATCCAGTAAATTCATTCTATGATATTTATTGACTACCTGCTATGTGTTGGTTGCTGGGGATATAGTCATCAAAAAGATAAGTGACATGTTTGCCCTGGTAGAGCTTACAGTCTGGTTGTGGAGATGTATAAACAAGCTACACATGCATATATGCATATGATTTCACATTCTGAAGTTCACATGCTGGAAATGTGTATACGAAAAGGACAACATTCTATGAGAAAGAAGAGCAGGAGCTATTTTTAAACAGGGATCGAATAAGATCAGATTTACATTTTTGCAAGACTGTAGCGCCTGCTGAAAGAAGAGAATTGCAGAGTGGCAAGAATGACAGTGGAGAACCAATGATAAAGCTAATGTGGAAATCTAGGCAACAGATGAGCATCATTTGAATTACTGTGGCAAGAGCTAGTAACAATAGATGGATGGATAAGCTCTCACCAGTGTTGTACCAATGAGGCCAGCCTATGAATTTAGTCACAAGGTCTAAAGTTTAATCTACAGAAAAAAGCAAAATATAACACAGAAGAGAATCCAGTTTGGACAATAAAAAGTGACCACAAAGAACCTTGTGTACCTAGAGCCACTTAGAGTCTTATGGATGCTCTGTATCATTACAGAGACCAAATTGTATTCTCTTTTGACTACTCTTTAGAATATATTTTTAAAATGAAAGCTGTGTCTTCAGAGTTAGATACAAACTCTTAATAATTTATGGCTGACATGTAACTCATAGCTCTCCACAACAAATATCTTTTAAAATCTATCCTTTCCAATTAACATCATTCAGCAAATATTTATTAAGCACCCACCACTTAAGAGGAACTGTGCTCAATGTTGGAGATCAATGATGATAAAATGAAAGTACCCATTATCTTCATATATCTGTCAGTCTAATGATGAAACTAGACAAGCAAACGATATCAGTAAAAATGTGAAGTATATTGTTATTACTTAACCTGTAATGATACTTGGTGGAGTAGAGTATTTTAAGACGATGCAGGAAAGGTGAAGAGTAGGCATGCAGAAAACATGGCAAGTATGTCAAGTTGAGGTGAAGTGTGAAAACAAAAAGGAGTGATAATTTTCCAGGGAGAAGGAACACAACTTATAAAGATTCTAAGTGGGCAGATAAATATGAAATGTTGGAGGACTGAAAGAGATTCAATAATGTCTGCAGCAAAATAAGGCTATGGGATGGTACATGGTGGGGAGTGAGATGAAGATTTTAAGTAGTGAAAGGTCTTATTTAGATAGAGTTCAGGTTATCAAAAGCCACATTAGCCATGACAAAGAGTTTGGTCTTGATCTGAAGTAAAAAAGAATACTACTGAAATATTTCAGGGGGAAATATCAGTACTTGCGCTTCAGAAGCGTAACTGAGGCTGTGATGACAGTAATGAATGGTAGAGGATCAAAGCCTGAATCAGTGAAACTGGTCAAGATGCTGTTGGAAAACAGGCAAATGTGGTTGATGTTACCCATTAGGATGTACAAAATTGGATGATGTTTAGAAATATTTAAAGTAAAACCCACAAGCCTTGGTGACAGTTTGACTGCCTGGGTTGGTTGAGCTTTTGGGAGACAGGAAGGAAACTCCCAAATGTACTCCACAGTTTCTGCCATCCATTCTGTGATGAAGCTCTGGATATGATACTGGACTTGACTGACTAGCAAGAAGTAACATGAAGAAAATCAATGTATTTTAAACACCTGAAGTGTACCTTTTTTACAGCCAGAATATGAAGGGCATGATTTAGGCAGAATCAGACCTGCCAGACTACAAAAGTGTCCTCCTGTCAGCACACCAAACCCGGACTCTCCCAAATACCACCTGGCTTTTTCTCAATGTACATGTGAGAAAAGGGTTTTCCTTAGTGTTGAAGGAACTGGTTGGCAAAATATATGGTATTTTTTAGAAAGTTCACAAAAAGAAGGAAAAACTATCAGGGAATTGAGAGTAAAATTGACTACTGATAAAAACTGAAGATGAATGCTAAAATGTAGTTTTCAGTACTCGAGCAATTATGCAAATCATAAGCAGTTCATAAAAGCTGATTACATTTAACTCCAAAATAAATTAAAGAATGCTAAATAGGTCAGCATTATTAATCTATCATCTTTTCAAGTTTGTGAAGTGACAAGGATGAAAAGTCGAGGCTAAATCATTAAATTCTAAATCTTAAGAGAAGAATTAATTAACAATATTAAGATTGTTGTTTCTTTACTGAGTACAATGAAAGCATTAAGAGGGCTTTTTTTTTTTTTACCCATTAATTCACTAAAACATACTACAAGATGAGCATATAAAATCTGTAAAATATAGAATGAGAAACAGGTAAGACCAAGTAAATTTAGTTTATAACTTCTTCTCCTAGATACTTTTGTGCTTAGGGCTCTGAAGTACGTCGGACGGATCTGGATATCAGAGCTTAACAGGCAAGTGGTGGCACAAAGAATGAGAGGAAGAAAATGATCTAGGAAGCATAGAAAAGTTGTAAAAAATCATCAGAGTGAACAGAAGAAATTGCCTAAAACTTATGCCTTTTAGTGAAGCCAGCAAAATCAAATCCTGCTGGAGAGAACTCCGGAGAAATGACATGCTCGAACTTCAAGAAGCCGCAAACACACCACGAATCATAATCAAGAAATTTTTTCTTCAGCTCAAGTAGGTGCTGGAACAACTAAAAAGGATAGTAAGATGTATTCAATGTCCTTAGAAAGTTTGGAAAAGAGACATACATTTAGACTAAGGTATTTAGATGCGCTTTTAAGAGAAGAATGAGTGACATCAATGGATAGGGTGTGGAATCATTTGGATTCATCTTTAGCCCTCAAGTGTGCTTGCCTGTCTTCTGGAAAGGTTACTTACTATCTTATGCCTAAAGATTTACTGTTCTCTTCAGAAAGAAGACCTGTTACTTTCAGTCAGCAGCTGCTTCCATGTTCTTCTTGCACATTGCTGGGACATTTGTATCTATTGGTTGTACTGATGTATGGGTCCAGATACTATTTAGTGTGTTTTTAGGATCATAATGAATTTGAAAACGACTAGAATGTACCAGCATAATTGTAATCATATGGAAAGAATTAGCTAAATTTTTTCACCTCTTGATTCATATACATATTCATATTTATTGAAGTGAATTATCTATAGTATCCTCAATTAGTTTGGCAAGGTCAATTACTTTAGATTTTCCTCTTCAAATTTATCCTTCATCAATATATTCATTTCCAGGGTTTTTTTTTCCCCCATGTAACTGAGCTATCTATGTTATGACTACAGTAGATACTGTGCAGATAGTTTGCCAAATTCCAAATTTTCCATATAATTTATAAAATACGGTAAATAAACAGACTATCAAACCTCACTTTTTTCCTTCTACTGGGAGGAGAAAGGAGAAGAGACAATTAATGAAACTGAATACAAAGCTTTGCCTACATTGTAGATATCATCAACTAATTTTTTTATACTACACTACATAATTTCCTCCTGGAGCAATCAGTCATATACAAAATTTAGAGTTATTGCATAGTGACACTGTGTTCTTTATAGTGAACATTTGATTTGGATAGAGAATTTTCACAATTCACATTATAATATTATTTTGGTGAGTTGTAAAGTGCAAAGATGATAATTTTCCACTTCAAGAAAATTACTAACTGTAAGAACTTCTTCAATTTTTTAAGAAATTAATGTGATGTTAAATTTGGAATGGGAATTTTGACCTCTTTGAGAAAACTAATTAATTATACTGTTAATTAATTATAAAATAACAGTAAAGTTTGATTAACTGCTGTTTAAGACTTCCAGTTATCCATTAGCTTAGTACTAAAAAAATTTTCATCTCTGTCACCTTGATATTTTATTGGGTTGTTTATGTTTTTCTATTGACTTTTGGGAAATTTTTTATGTATTTTAAAGTAATTCTGCATGAGAAATATTCATTGCACATATTTTCTCCAAATTTGTGGCTTGACTTTTTACTTGATTTGCCTTTTTACAAACAGATGTTCTTAATCTTTACATAGTCAAATTGACCAAATTTCCTTTACACTAGTCTTTTCTTTTTCTTGTTTAGGAAATCTTTCCCTACGGCAAGGTCAGAAACATATTTTTTCCTAAATTTACTTTGAAATTTTTCATAGTCTTGCCTTTCATAATTAAATCTTGAAAATACCTGTAATAGATTTTGTATACGTAAGAATCAGTAATGAAATATCATTTTTGCTGCAGAGTTAAGCAATCATTTCTCCCTGATTCAATTAATGATTGCTCCTTTCCCCACTGATTTGAAATGCCTACTCTGACAGAACTGAATGTCCATTTATGTATTTCTTCCATTGACCCATGAATCTATTCTTCTGTGAATAAACTAATCTCTCAACTGTTATCACTTTAGAATCACTCCCTCTTTATTTTTTACGTGTTGGGCAAGTCCATTTCACCCATAACTCATCTCTTGCCAATATTGCCTTAGCTATTCTTGGTTGGTTCTTTAAATATCCTTTTCAATTTTTGTTCATCAAATAATATGGGAAAAGAAAAACCTATTGCCATCTAGACTGTTTATTATTTTTTTTCTTATCTTATTGTAGTGTCTATGACCTGCAAATCAGTGCTGACTCAGTGGTTTTAGTAGATATGCTCATCTTTTTTCCTCCTGAATGGAAAACTTCCAATATTTCACTATTACATAAGATTCAATAATATGTTGTAGATAACATCCATCTGACTAAAGAATTTACCTTTTATTCTTCCTTTTCTCAGAATTTTAATCAGTATTGGATGTTGTGTTTTATCAAATATATTTTTTTAATTTAATTTAGGTGGTGATCAGTATATTTCTTTTTATCTGCAGCAGTGATATATTACATTAACCTATTGTGTAATGTTTAATGATCCCAGCCTTACCTCAGATAAACCCAACTTGCTCATAACATAGATGGTCACAAAATAATTGGTCATGATTGTAGTTATGAATCTCCCTGATTTTCCTCTATATGCCAAATTAACTAGAATAAATAAACTAAAACCATGCAGATAATTTTCACAACAAAGCTAGGTAGAAAATTATGCTCATGAACTGGAAAATACTGATAGCCTACAGGACATTTGTGGTCTCAGCAACAATGCAGGAGAAAGCAACAGGAAGGCAACTGTGTTTGTGTTGTCCTTGCTAACAGTAGAACTCCAAATTTGAAAGTGTACTGGGCCAACCCAAAATAACATCTACTCTATGAGGACCAGATTTTTAAGTCAGCAACGGACAATGATGTGATAAATTCTAAGCGTCCATACATATAAACTCTAAAACTAACAGACGTAAACTTTCTTTCAAGTAAAAGTCATATGACTCAGGAAAAACTGGAGGAAAATCCAAATCATATGTCAGTTATAGTACAGGGGAAGGTAAGAGAATGTTCCGATAAAAGCAAGAAAAAGGAGTAAAGAAGATTGTTATCAGAAAGTATGATGTTTTTTCCTATTAACTTGTGAACCCAACAGTAGAGAAAGCTCTGGAACTGTGATTCTAAAAACACCTTAACTGGCCCACAATCTCTTCTAAGAGTTTAGGGAAACAAAGTGCCTATGAAAAATGAGCAACAGAAAAGGATTGCAATCAAATCCCATACAAAACTTTTGAAGATTAAAAGATAGTAACAGCAAAATTTTAACCCTACTAACAATGAAAGTATTCAAGAAAGACATGATTAAAAAGTAGACAAAAAGCACAATCTGATATTTCAAAAAGAACTAAAGATGCTATGACTTTATAGCAGTTTTGAAAGAACAAAATGAATTCGAATTTTTAAAAAATTTAGAAATGAGATTGGAGAAAAGGAAAATTAAAAATAAATGTCATAAAATTCAAGAAATATGTGGCTGGCCTGGTGGTGCAGTGGTTAAGTTCATGAACTCTGCTTTGGCACCCTGAGGTTCATGAGTTTAGATCTCAGGCAGGGACCTACACACCGCTTATCAAGCCATGCTGTGGTGCTGTCCCACACACAAAATAGAGGAAGATTGGCACAGATGTTATCACAGCAACAATTTTCTTCAAACAAAAAGAGGAAGATTGGCAACAGGTGTTAGCTCAGGGCCAGTCTTCTTCACCAAATAAAATAAAATATATAGAAACAAAATTCAAGAAATAATTAGAAATAAATAACAACATGAGAAATGAAGACTAAACCTAGGTAGAATCCAAGAGCAAATAAACACAGTGGAAAAAGTCATAAAAATACAGCATATTACACAACAAACAGAAAGGAGGCAATATGGCTGAATTAAAGACAAAGAAGGGAATAGTAATAAGAGATGAGTTCAGGAGAGTTACAGTGACTCAGATCATTTCAGACTCTTATTCTAATTATCTATTACTGTGGATTTCCTGTTTATCAAATCATAATCCATTTCATTACTCAAATGGAATGTGATAAAATAATAATATAACATAAGTAATAATAAAATAGCTTAAAGAATATAAGAAAAAATTTTTATGCTTCTGCGTATTCACTGCTCTCAGGTGAGCATCTATTAAACAAACAAGTTGAGATGTTGAATATGCAGTTAGATATTCCAGATTTAAGGGAATGGCTCCAACTGGAGATATAATCTTGGGATTCACCAATATAGATGCTTTTTTAAACCATGAGACTAGATGAGATTACATAAGAAGTGCATACATATAGATACATATATTTACATATAAACAAATACCTATAGATATATGAACAGAAGGGGTCAAAGAGGATTGTGCTCTGCCACTAGTGCCATGCCTAGCTATATTGGAGCTTAAGACAAAAAAAAATTAGCAATACTGATTCTGTTTTGATTTATAATTAGATATTTTATTTATCATGAATTTTTTGAGGAATTTTTTTTGAATATTGAAAAAGTTTTATCTTTCTTACTAAGCGTTTTGTCACTCCCTTAAATTTTACGCCCAAGATGAATTGGTCATTTGTATCACCATAGTCTCAAACTAGCCTCAATACTCCAGCATTTAAATTTTGAGGAGCCCTTAACGAACCAGCCAAAGAAACTGAGATAAAGTAGGCAGAAATGTGGAAAAACCAAATGAGTGTGGTGTCTAGAATCCAAGATAAGAAAGTGTTTCAAAGAGGAAAGAGAAATTAACTGGGTTAAATGCTGCCAAAAAGTAAAGTGAAGTGAAGATAGAGAAATGGCTAAGGGATTTAGCAACAGTGTGGTTAGTAACATTGGGAAGGGCAGTTTTAGCAGAGTGGTGGGTGTCAAAATCTAATTAGCCTGAATTCAAAAGGGATAGGGAGAGAAGAAAATGGAGACAGTGATTATAAACAATTCTTTCTGGGATGTTTTCTACAGAGGAGAGAAAAATCGAATATCAATAAATGAGATCATGAGGTTGATTCATTTTTAAGATGGGAGAAAAAAAGACCATTTATTTATCAGATGGTCAAATGATATCCGTATTCTAAAAGGAATGATACAGTAAAAGGGAAAAATGATGATGTAAGTGAGAGACATAGAAAGAATAGAGTGAGAAATGTCCTTGAACAATTAGTGGGAATGTGGGCTTGTGAACAGTTGTTAGGATTGGCTTTAGTTGGAATCATGGACTGCTAATACATTTGGAACAGGAAAAAAAGGCAGAGTATATGGGAGCAGAAGTGGGAGGTAATTTGATATAGTGGTTCGTGTTGGTCTGTAATCCTCTGATTGTTTGTATTTCTCTATGAAATAGAAAATGAAGTTGGGAGTGTGTATTGTGGAGGAAGTGTGAAAGGAAGAAAAGAAGTGAAAGAGGACAAAAATACGAAATAATTTTCTGGGCCTCTAGCGAATGGAAGAGATAGTAAGTTAGAGGAGTCTCAGATGTTATGTTCAGCTAGCTGCACGCGTGTGGCCATAGACCACGTGCCCAAGGAATGTCCCATAAAACTCTTATTTTAACACCAAAATTCTGTATTTTAGAGTGGGATGGATCCCTCCATGGCATTACTGTCAAATAGAAATAAATAAGATTATATATATATATTTCTACTTTTTTTTAAAGATTTTATTTTTTTCCTTTTTCTCCCCAAAGGCCCCCGGGACATAGCTGTATATTCTTAGTTGTGGGTCCTTCTAGTTGTGGCATGTGGGATGCCACCTCAGCGTGGCTCGATGAGCAGTGCCATGTTCGCGCCCAGGATTGGAACCAACGAAACACTGGGCCGCCTGCTGCAGAGCGTGCGAACTTAACCACTCGGCCACAGGGCCAGCCCCGATATATATTTCTACTTTTGATAAGCCCTCCTTTTCCCAATAAATGCGAACATTTGCCAAGATGCAGCTAAAATGTTTGTGAAACTTCCTCCAATCCCCAGGTAGAATTTAGTTCCCTTCCAAAGCAGTCTCATATCACTTTGTAGTGATTTCAAAATTGGCTGTCACCACATTAAATAAAAACATGTAAAAATGACTAATCAACTCCATCATCCTCTCTGACTCATTGGACAAAAGAACTTCATAGTAGAAATTAGTTTTATTCATTGATGCTGTTGAATAAACTAATAAAGAACGGGACGCATTCATCCCTGTTCTGAAAATGTGAAAGCTGGAATGTCGGATGACCTTTGGAAGTTCCCAGCAGCCATATGATTTTGCATTTATATTTTGTAGAAAAATATTCAGAGTAGATTTCAAACTGTTTTTGAAATGGGTTGATAGCTCACTTTGAGGATTGTTTTGAATGGTGCTCCAGCAGGCAGAATACATTAGCATTCATCTTCCAAAAGAAGTGGCAGCCTATCTATTTCTGTAATTCCAATGCAAGTAATCAAATCATTGGGGGTAATTACAAGCTAAGACTTCAAAAAAACTTAACTTGAACTGCCTAACCTCATGCTTAGTTGAAAAATTTCCTTACAATGGTTTGCTGGCTCCTGCTTAAAGATTTTGCTCTGAAAAAATAAATGTTTTGCTAATTGTTGCATTGAGTGCTGTTGCATAACCCGCCTCAAGGCCAAATTCAAAGGCAGATCTGCTTAATAGAGAGAGAAAGGAGAAGCATTTTGTTTTCTTTATGCAAATGCTGTCCTCTCCATTTGTGGAAAAGCTACCCATGTCTGCCAGTCATTTGCTGTTTATACATTTTGGATGACCTCCACTGGGATCCAAAATTTTTCACCAACATGCATTTTATCCATTCTCTCCAGAAACCACTATAACTTTATTCTCCAGAGACCTGGACCACAATCAGTTGCTGTAAAAGCCTATTTGTATTGTTCCCTTACTCGGTTACAAGTATAAAACTCTATAATGTATCCTTTTAACCCAAGGGCAAACATTTTCAGCATGTGCAGTTTGATTAATACCAGATTCTGACTGAGGCATTTATTGACCAGAATACCAAATGTTCAGCTCTCTCTTGCTCAGATTTTCAAAAATAAACATATCCATATCATTTTCAGTCTGATTTTGAAAACTTTTATATTTTTCTACCTGCTCAAAGGGCCATGTTCCTAAGCAGGAAATGTGTAAATCCTCATTCTCATTATTGTTAAGTTCATTGCAGAGAGTATAACAGGATAGAAGGGAAGACTTATAAAAAAACAATCTGATGATAATTATTCTATGAAAGATAACATATTAAATTATTTCAATATCTCTATTCATAAATATAAAAGTAATTTAAAGGTATTATTTCCGAAGCTTAATTACTTTTGTACTAGAAATGAGCACAAGGGAAAAAAATAACAAATGTATGCTTATTTGGAGACAGGCTTATCTATTTTCTCAGATATTCACTACCATAAATATAGGAAGTGAATCCACTCATCTTTTTTCTCTCAAACGTTCATGAATTAAAGCAGGTGAAGTTAAAAGTTGCCAACAGTTAATAGTTTTTCTTTTAGATTATCATTAGTCCTTCTAATTTTCCAATACAATATAAATATATAGAATTTTAATTTATTGGAAATAACAAACAGAATCTTATTAAAATAGCAATAAGAGTACGTTTGTCTTAGAAAGAACCAATAACTGATGGAAGGTGTATCTGGGGAGCAAATCTTACAGAACTCTTGAAGTTCTTAATTTGAAAAAATTAAGTCTGTCATTTTAGGAATAATACCTGATTGTAGTGGGCATGCATTTTTGCACTAAAATATCTGATTTTTTAGAAATATGAAACAAAATGGTCACTTCATCCTCAACAGGCATTTGGAACACATAAATAAGTACTGCACTCTATTTATTGAAATTTGCAAACATTACAGGCATATGCTATTTCAATTTATACAGTCCCACATTGTGATGAAGTTGAAAGCACCAGTAGAATGAGAAATAAACAAACGAAAAGAACAGGCAGAAGGAGGAGCAAAGGAATTGAAAAATCTGCAGCCTGGACAGTCAGCCCCTGAAGATTTGTCTGTATTTACCATGAAGTAATGCACCTTAGCATTTATTTTACTTTATTTTATTCTATTTTATTTGTTTGAGGAGGATTAACCCTGAGCTAACATCTGCTGCCAATGCCCCTCTTTTTTGCTGAGGAAGACTGGCCCTGAGCTAACATCCGTGCCCTTCTTCCTCTACTTTATATGTGGGACACCTACCACAGCGTGGCTTGCCAAGAGGTGCCATGTCCGCACCCGGGATCCCAACCAGCAACCCCGGGCCGCTGAAGCAGAGAGTGCACATGTAACCGCCATGCCACCCAGGCTGGCCCATCTTAGCATTTATTAATGTCAAACAGGAACTCTTATTTTTTTTCTGATTAATTTGAACATTCAAGCACCAATTTCTTGATATCATTGCAGATATTAAAACATCTAATTTTGAACTCATAAAACTAATATATAATATAATATTGGAGGGAGAATCAGTATAGCAATACCAAATAAATGAAAATGCTTACATAGAAATGAATTCCCAGTGTTGTTTCCTACATATCGGTGCTTAATCCAAATATAACTCAAGAAATTTTATGGTAAGTAAACTTACGTATTGTTATGCTGAGATAGGAAATTGAGGAAAAATTTTGTGTGTGTGAATTTTCCAAAGATGGATCTCATCATCAGACATTCATGTGCCTTTTGCTCACATTGCTAAGTTCTATTAACAATGCTGAAGATATTTCATGAATGAAATGCACTTTTACACACCTAGACCTATGCCACCCAAAATTTGGCTACGATTTTTAAATAGTTGGATTTCTCATTAAACCTCAAAACTCCTCAATAAAAGAAAGAGTCTCAATATATTTTTATTGACATGTAAATACATACACATATGTAAGTGTGTGTGTGCATACTTATATTCACACACACTTATTTATATCTGTCGAATTTAAAATGTATCTAGTTTACTGATTCTCTGTCAAATTGTCTAATATATCCTTGCTGGACGCGTAAACCTTCTTTCCTTTTTTATTTTGTTTTATTTTATTTCGTAATCTATGAGTAATTTCTTCATTGTCGATATGTCATCTGCTGTATTTAGACCAAAGCCAAAACATGCTAGTTACTTTAGGTAATTTCCTTTCACTAAAAATTGCAAGACAATTGCACCTCCAGATCATGTGCACTGCATTTTATCAGTGCACTTCAGGTTGGATACTTTACTGGTTTAGATAGCAGACTGATGCTAAAGTTCCATGAATGTTATGCAATTGAATTTCAACCAAGGTGGTTGATAGAATATCAGTTAGGACCAAGACAATCACATACTTAAATTTGTAAAGCGTTTATTAGTCAAAAACCATTCATATAAATAAATGATTAAGTTTACAAATATCCTGAATTTTTTACATTAAGTGTGTACTGTTCCAGGTCAATTTTAAAGCCACAAGCCATTTTGAGCATATCCCATGCTCAACATCAGGTTGACCAAAATGTAAGTTATGCTTGTTAAGTCATAGAACGTCCCACTTTTGGCAAACAACTCAACAGAAATTGATGTAAAAACCACCTAAAGTAAATATCTAACTAACTAGGCAAACTTTGAAAAAGAAGGAAGAGTGCTTCTGTTTATAGACGCTTTCACAATTCTGAGACCAGACTTGTTGAAAGTCCGCCATAGTCCAACACTTAAATTTTAGAAATGTGTATAATTTGAAATGAAATAAAATGTTCAGATAGGGATACTCTCCACTTTTGGGAATCTCCTCACCAAGTAAATCACAAGTAGATCTGTAGCATCTACTTGAGATTTATGCCTAAGTCTCAGGATATAAATATATATACGTATACAGCCATATGCCACATAAGGTCATTCTGGTCAAAAATGGACCACATATAAGATGGTAGTACCATAATATTAGTACCATTTAGCCTAGGTGTGTAGTCAGCTATACCATCTAGGTTTGTGTAAGTATGCTCTACAATGTTTGCAAAACAATGAAATCATCTAACAACACATTTCTCAGAATGTATCCCTGTTGCTAAGCAACTCATAACTGTATGTGTCTATACATATGTACAGACACACACACACATATGTATGTGTGTGTATATATGCATAGTAGGTATGTATATCTATACATGGATGCATACACATATTTAATATTGATGCAAATATAAAACCTCAAAATAACTCTAATGTTTGTGCTAAATACTCTTGGGTAGAAACTTAAAATATTGTCCAGTATCTACCTGTCTACCCAGAATCAGAATATCTATCTTCAGTAGAATACTATGAAATGTATCAAAATGGGAGAAAAAGTAGTTGATTAAATTATATTTACAATTGCTCTGTTCCTTGAGCTGTTCAGAAAGAGGTACATATTTGTAAAAACAAACTTTTGTCTTCTCAATCTCTATCTTCTATAAAGATAAGTCATTAAGATACCTTTTAGTCAGTGAGAGTTGGTGTGGGTTAACGGCAAAGAAATATGATTGAAGAGACATATTTTAAGCCCTGGAATAAGGGACTAAGTATATATGGTATTATTCCTGATTCACTTTATATTTTGTTCCTATCCATAATAGGTCATATATTTGCATACAATTTATTTCAAGTAATGAATTGAAAATAGAATAAAAGATTGAAATAGGCTGGTGAGTTATTCATTGAATAATTTACCTAGCTACCTGCTTTTCATTGCCAAATCAAAGCAAAAAGAGCTATGATGTCAGTAAGTTACCTTCTATTTCATTGTCAATTTAAGGCATACACAAAGCTAGCCTCAGGATCTCCTGAATTTTAGTGACACCAACAGTTCTTGAAGAAATAAGGAAATGCACTCTATTTTCAGTGTACTCAAGGTTATTGTTCACAGTATAGGTTATACAATATACTCTGCTTTTATGATTTTCTTTATATTAGCTCCTTCTGTGCTTAGGAACTTTTTTCATGTCTCTTTCACTAATTTTTTCCTGTCCCAGAACATACTGTAGTTGTTCTGCATGAGCTAAGAAAACATTTTTAAACCTCATTCGATTATCAGGAAAAACAGAAAGAAAGCAATTTTAAAGAAAAAATCTGCATTTACTTGTTGCTTTAAATACATATGAAAGTTTAAGAGACTGCATACTCAACAAAAAGTACATGATTTTTTTTTACATCACTCATCAGGAATACTAAGTGTTTCAATCTGTGTCCACTCTTTCTGCAAACCAGGAGGATGTCTGCAAAAGTAGTTACGAAGATGTGTACCATACTTCTAAGGAATTACTTAAGTTAGAACTTTATAAAGATTTCAAATTACTTGAAGAAATGAACATAAACTACATTGTAAACAATAAAAATGACCAATTGTTAAGCATCAAGTACAATGAACTATACTTTGTGGGTCTTGTGTTAACTTTGATTCCTTAAGGACTCAACCAAGTGAAAGTATTAGAAAGTTTGGTGCTGGATAACTTCGTCTCTTTGACCACACCCCAGTGTTGCTTATACATCCTGCCTTGGAATCCAGTGTTGAATTTTGACTATCTAGGACAACTTAGCACTGTGTGTGGTCTTCACTGAGGTAGACTTCCACAACACACCAGCTTAAAAGCTAATCTAAATCCCATTTTGGTTTAGAAGATTGTCACTTATTTTGGAACAGATCGGGAATAGGAGGGAGTATTATCAAAAATGTGTATGGTGTGGGATACCAAGATCCATAAACATAGAAAATCTTCTTTCTGAGGTAATTTCCTGTGTCCTTCTATTAACCAATTGCCGAAACAAACTACCACAGACTGGGCAGCTGGACATGAATTTGGGGGGTACACTATTCAATACACTATAGTCCACCCTCTCTTCTCCCAAAATTCAAGTTCATTCCTCACACAAAATGCATTCACGCCATCCCAACTATCTCAAAAGTCTTAACTCATTCCAGCATCAACTCTAAGTCCAAAAACTTCACCTAAATATCATCAACTCAAAAGGTTCTAAATCACATCATCTAAATCAGGTATGAGTAAGACTACAGGTAAGATTCATTTGCAGTGTGTCTGCTGGCTTGATATTCTCAAGAACCTTGTCCATTGCCCATGTATGTCAAGGGGCCTCCACGCCATTAGACACAAGAGTTCTCCACAGATCCTTCCTGGGCATCTTTTTTTTCTTTTGAGGAAGGTTGGCCCTAAGCTAACATCTGTGCCCATCTTCCTCTATTTTATATGTGGGACACCTGCCACAGCATGGCTTGATAAGCAGTGCTAGGTCTGTGCCCGGGATCCTAACTGTCAAACCCCAGGCCACCACAGCAGAGTGCAGGAACTTAACCACTACACCACTGGGTCTGCCACCTTCCTGGGCATCTTCGTCTCTACTTCTGGCTTCTGCTGAGATGATTTATTGGATCCACAAGATACCTAATATATCCATACCTAATATCTCCAGCAACAGATTGTCCTCCTCACCCTTGGCATTGTCTCCAGAGTAAGCTTTAGCATCTTTTGAGATAAGGATGGGCTGAGAATTTTACAAAACATCAAGTTCTGGTTCCATTTTGCTTAACAGTTTCTCAGTTTATCTCTTTCTTCTTACATTTTACCATAATAGCAAGGAGAAACCAGACTACGCCTTCAACACTTTGTTTTGAAATGTCCTCAGCTAAATATTCAAGTTGGTTGCTTACAAATTCTGTTTTCTGCCCAATGGTGGTATACAATTCAGCCACGATTTTTTTGGCCCCTTTATAACACAGATTACCTTTTCTCCGGTGTCCAACAACATGTTTCTCCTTTCCTTCTGAGACCTCAACAGAAGCACTTTTTTGTCTATATTTTCACCAATAGTCTCATCAAGGCAATGTAGGTTTTTTTTTTTTTATCGTGAACTTCATGATATTTTCAGTCTCCACTCATTACCCAAATCCAAAGAAGCTTCCACATTTTAAGACAGTTGATACAGAAATGTACCACTCTGAGTACCAAAATCTGTATTAGTTTTCTAGGGCTGCCCTAACAGTGTATCACAAGCTGGGTGGCCTAAAAGAATAGATCTTTATTCTCTCATAGTTCTATAGGATAGAATCTGAAATCCGGGTGTCAGCAAGAGATTGTTCCCTTTGAAGAGTCTAAAGAAGAACCTTTCCTTGCCTCTTTCAATTTCTGGTAGTCCCAGCTGCTCTTTGGTTTGTGGTAGCATAACTCTAATCTATGCCTACCTCCATCTTAAAACGGCCTTCTTTCCTGTATGTCTGTGTCCTCTCCTCTTTCTATAAGGACACCAGTTATTGGATTTACAGTTCACTTTAAATAATTACATCTGGAAAGACCCTATTTCCAAATAAATTCACAAGTGAGGTTCTAGCTGGATGAGGGGAGGAGGAAGGGAGGAACTAGTCAAAATGCTATACCTTCTTTCCATAATGTCAGCAATAGTAAATAGAGTCAAAAGCTGTTGGATTTGCCATAAAAACTCAGCCTTTCAGTGTTTTTTTTTTGTTTTAATCCAGTATACAATCTACTATCTTCAACACACCTGCATGGACAAATAACTGGCAAGTATTTATAAAGATAGACTAGGAAGGCTCCAGAAAGTCATAGTTTCTTTGTCTTTGATCTCTTCTTAATGGAGCTGAGTTATTCTGAAGTATTATGAAATTCATAGGTATAAGATACACTGAAGTATAGGTGTATGTTTCTATCCCAAATCAACCTCCCTTTTTCCCCGTTGGGTATAAACCTTTACTTCCAGCACTAATTAAAAACTTTTACTTAAAATTATCATTACAAAGTTTGAGAATATTTTCACTGAGGCTGGAAAACATGAGATTTGTTTAAAACTAGAAAATATATTTACATTTTTCAAATCATAAAATAAACCCTTCACCACTTGTAGGAAATTAAAACGGACACACTCACAAAACACACACGTACACTTTCTTCTAAGTTCAACAAGGAAGGTTGTCAAATAAATATAAGACTCTCCAAGTGAATTCCAAATGAGTGATTTACAAAAGCAGAAATTATTGTATAAAACTGGAAAGGATGCTAGAAACTTTCTGTTCTACCTGACAGTTTACAGTTGAAGAAAATGAGGACAAAGATATTGAATTTCCCCAAAATCACATAGCTAATTAGTGACAAAGCTGGAGTAGTAAATACTTGATTTTATAGACTAGGTCTGCTGATTTCTCTCACTTGCAGACCAAGTCATTTGCTTGCTTCTGATAGTGTCTCATAAAAATGACAAGGACTTTAGCTTTCTCTGCTTCTCTGAGATGTTCACACTGAGTCCTGCCAAATATGTGCCAATCTGCCTTTCTCCCTGGAAATCTCTCTTTTGCAGCCTCGTGCAGGTCCTGCACAGCATGAGTCAATGCTGAGCTTCACACTGTTTAACCAGACCCATCTATTAAAAAGATCGGTAGACAAGAACAAGCAACTCCTTTCTTTGCTAAGGAAAACTAAACCATTATTTCTAAGTCCAGTAGTATGGGACTGTCTAATTACATGCAAGAAGGACAGAAGAGATAATAATGTCTGTTTTAGTACACTATTTTAAGGATCAAATGAGTCAACATATGTGAAATTGCCTGACACATAGTAGGAAATCAGTGAATCGTAATGTCCTCTCTACTTTTCAACTGCTTATACAGACCGGAAAAAAAAGGAAATAACACAGATGAGTCTAAAAGATATCAGGATAAATGGAAACAAAGAGATTATGAACTACTGAAAATATTTAGACAAAAGAGAAATTCAAGACACAACACTGATGCTTTCTCAAAAGTGTCCTATTTGCTGTATCGATGCCTAAGTAATTTGACATTCATTGAATTTTAGAACTAGAATGAACCTTAGTATGTATCTAATCTGAATCAGGAATTCTCAACCTCAGCACTCTTGACATTTTGGTCCAGATCATATTTATTATTATTTTTTTAATTGCAGTAACATTGGACTATAACCATAAATAGCTTTCAGATGTGCATCGTAATATATTTCGAATTCTGTGTAGATTACATCATGATCACCACCCAAAAACTAATTATAGTGCATCCCCTCACACATGAGCCTAATCAGCCCTTTTGCCCTTCCCCCTTTCCCTATGGTAACCACCAATCCAATCTCCATTGCTATGTGTTTGTTTGTCGTTTTTGTCTTCTGCTTAAGAGTGAGATCCTGTGGTATTTGACTTTCTCCCTCTGACTTATTTCACTCAGCATAACACTCTCCAGGACCATCCCTGTTGTCACAAATGGCCGGATCATTTTTGTTGGTGGGGGCTGTCATGTGTAGCAGCATCCCTGGCCTCCCCTTACTAGATGTCCATGGCACTCCCTCCTCCCAAGTTGTAGAAATCAAAACACATTGCTAAATGTCCCCTTGGGGGCAAAACTGCCTCCAAGTGAGAACCACTGGTGGCAACTGATCATTTTATCTATGAGAATCAGCAATATCAGGAATTTGGCTGGTGTCGTCTAATAGGCTATGAACTGCAGTGAAAGGGAGGAGAAATTACAATGAACTAGGGAATCCTATGGATTTAGGTTTGGTTTTTCCTCTGCCTCTTACTTTCTGTGTGACGGACTAAGTCACTTATCTTCGATAGTCTGTTTCCTCCTAGTTTGGAGGCAACCTACCTCCACACACACATGCATGTGCACACAGATACATTTGTGTATTCTTATCATCACTATTGTTAATTAAGAGCCAGATTTTAAACTTAATTCCCTTTGTACCTAACTTGATCCACTGAAGTAACCCTCAGAGCTGCCTGTAATACTATCAAGCAGTATTATCAAAATATGTTTCGGCCACCACCTAGGTAAGAATAACCTGGCAATGCTTGCTAAAATGCAGATACACAGGCCCATTTTCAGTTCGTGCAATTTAAAAGTCAAGAGTAGACTTTTGAATTGGCAAGGTTAAAGGATAATTTTGGATGATTCTGCTGTTTCCTGTTATTCTAGAATCACTGCTGTGCTGACCATTTTCAGATGTTTCCAAAATAACTTCGGTGATCTTGGACTCTTATACTTCCTCAATTCAATATTTTCTAAGCATTTCTTATTTGCCAAAAAGTCTTAGTGACATACAATTTTTGCTAAATCTCTCCCTGCTAAATTTCTTCCATGAATCTTCTCCTCTGCAGTATAAAATGCAAACATTTTATCGTCATAAACTATTCCCCTGTCATCTCTTCCCTTCCATGATCTGCTCCCTTTTCTACTGATCAACTGCATCTCCTATATCTTACTTTTCTTCATCTTTCTCTCCCTTCCTGACTTTCATCCTGCTCTTCATAAAGCACCCTTGAAGATCCTACAATAATAAACTTTCTGTAACTCCCAAACACGGATGATTCTAACAAATGCCAAGCTTTGCAAATGTTTCTCATCTATTGTCCACACGATAAAATTCTATCCATCTTTCCAATCTCATATGAAGCACTCCACAACTGGATATCCTATCTGACTTCCACAGAGTGATCCTTACACACATCCCTCAATACTCCTGTTCCTTTTAAATACAATAGTGAAGTGTGTGTGTGTGTGTGTGTGTGTGTGTGTACACCCATGGAACACAAGACCAGTATTCTCTGATGCCAGAAACAGTACATTTCCATTGATTGTTTTGTATGAAGCACCATAATTGGCACATAGTAAAGATTCAGTACATATTTGTTGAAAGAATGAATGGTGCTATGAGTAATACAAACACAATTGAGATAAAGTCACAGCTCAAAAACCTTACATGGTGAATGACATGCTATACCCATAGATAAATATAAAATAGAATGCAATAGTACTCCACCATCTTAATGGTATACCTACAATATTATGGGAGCACAGAAATGGGACAGATCACTGTTGTTCACTTATATTCCTCTTTCTGTTTCCAACTCGATCCAGAAGAGTTCTTTTGTAAAGTGATTGATCGTATTATCTCTTTAATCTGTGGATGGCTGCTTTCTGAAGAGAATGTGATACAAATCAGCTGCCATTATAATATTTTTTTAAAATACTGATATCAGGATTATCTCAGCCACAAGACTGGCCTTTTCCAAAGAGAGTTATTTTTTCATATTCTCCTACCACTAATGTGTACTTTATATTGTGGTAATATTATGCCTTCTTGGTATAATGGTCTGAATTATTCTTATTCCAAACTTTAAACCTCTCCTACCTGAATACTACAAAATCACACCAGAACTAATCTCACATTTCTCCTAAAACAGAGACACCATATAAAGCTGATTTTTCTCTTAGGCCTATGAAACTTTTAATTAACAAGATTTACTTACCACATACTCTCTGTTGAACAATGAGTGGATATAAAAGTAATTAAAGAGACATTACTCTTGATTGTTCTAATTTTGAACAATTAGAGTATATACCTATGCACAAGCTCTTCAAATGAAAAAAGATCACATTCAGACCGATGTAGTTAATAGCTCTAATTCTCTCCAATTTGGATATGCTTTTGATTTTTGGTCCTTACTCAACTGAATGATCAGTTTCCAGTGTAATCCAAATGTCTTCTCCTAATCTCATACAGCAAATAACTGTTATGTGTTCTAATATGAATTTGAATGCTACAGAAATAAATATGTGTGTTAGTATTTACACAATGTGAATAAATAGGAGACACATTAAATTCATTTAAATGGCATGCATTATAATTTCATTTTATAAATTTATCTAGCAGGCTTTTTAATTTTTCCTAATGGGTGATATGCTTTGTTAAAATGATCATTCATAGAATAAATCATTCATTTATCAGAAAGTTACACGTAACTCTTTTCAAATATTCCCAAGCAAAATAAATCTCTCAAAAGTCTCAAGTAGGAAAAATAGTAGATGTTTTGTTTCTGGTTGATATTCAAAATGGAAAAAAAATCATCTTATTATATTTAATATATATTGAGAAGCAACAAGGAGAGTGTGCATTTACAAAAAGTGTCTTCAAGTGCTTGCTTAGAACTTCCTCTTTTTTTTTTTATCAAAGATGCTGGTCAATACTTTATAGCTTTTCTGAGTTTATGCATTCTGATCAAACTTTGGAATATAAAAGATTAAACTTCTCAGCTAATTACATGCCCGAAGGCACATTAACAATGCAAGTGTCAATGCTCTGTTAAAAATTCATTTTGCATTTTTAACACAGTCCTGATAGCAAAACTTTGAAGGCAACAAAGTGGAAAGAACTATATTCTTATTTTAAAAGATAACCTAGGAACCTTGAGAAATTGGAACTTCATTATTTCATATTATGGAAAATATCTGAGGTAGTATGAAATCAAAATGAATTTTTACATACTTAAAAATTTCATGGATCAATGAACTTTAGTGAGAAGGACCTTAAGAATCTTTTGGCCCCACCTTTTCATTTCACTACCGAGATTATTAAAGCATAGAAAGATTTTGACTTGTACAGGAGTAGACAGAGAGAGAGAGAGGTCTAATACTCAGAACTATTAACTCTTAAACCAGAGAGCTTTCCACAGCATCGTTGGCTCTTAACGCTGCAGAAACCTATTTTTTAATATGTTTTAAATACATGCTGCCTGTTATAGGCTGAGTTATGTTCCCTGCAAAATTCATCTGTTGAAGCTCTAAGCCCGGTATCTCCCAGAATCAGACTGTATATAGAGACAGGGCATTGAAAATCAGGCCTTTAGGATGGGGCTTAATCCAAACCCACTGATGTCCTTATATAAAGAGGAAATTCAGACACACAGGGGATACCAGGGGTGCGTACACACAGAGGAAAGGCCTTGTGAAGGCACACAGAAGGAGGTCGTCTGCAAGCCAAGGGGAGCAGCCTCCAGAGAAAGCAAAACTGCTGACACCTTCATCTTGGCCTTCCAGCCTCTAGAACTGTAAGAAAATAGACATGTGTTGTTTAAACCAGCCAGTCTGTAGGACTTTGTTATGGCAGCCCTAGCAAACTAATGTACTGTCTAAATTACACAAAATATAGTATACATTTTATGATAGAATTCTAAATACCAATTTTTTTGTTTAACCTTTCCATAGAACCCTAAAATTATGTTAAAACATTCAATCTGACATG
This sequence comes from Equus quagga, assembly GCF_021613505.1. Lineage (NCBI taxonomy): Eukaryota > Metazoa > Chordata > Mammalia > Perissodactyla > Equidae > Equus > Equus quagga. The sequence continues at coordinate 26,294,850 of NC_060269.1, forward strand.
AAAAGATTTTACTGTCTCGGAAAAGGGGAAGTAATTTCTAGTTTACAAGGAAGAATGCTTTACATGAAACAATCAACAAAATGAAAGTTAATTTGGTGTGTGGGGCAGATCAGATAAAACTTGAACGTTACAAACAGAGTTGCAGATGCATCATAATTGACTACATGACGAAAGTAGAAAGCATCACGGAGTAAAATTGATAAATTGAATTCTGCCTATTTTATTTGTGATGTTCTCTAATAATATCAAAACTGTGTTGTTTACCGAACTTTAAGTTAAAACCATTAATTCTTATTTCTTATTTTTGTACTGACATAGTCTGAACACAATATTAACTAAGTTTCAGATTTTTTCAAATAAAAATTCTCAAAGGGCAGGACAAGTTTATTTTTATGAAATTAGGAAAGGAGTGAGAAAAATTATAGTGAGAAAAATTAGGGCTTAACGGCAAGAACTTAGAATTATATTAGCCCTTGCTTAGCAGTATGACCACAAGAACATGGCTTCCTTTCTCTGAGCCTCAATTTCCATAGATCTGAAAGAAAGATTATTCTAAACAATCTATTTACTTATTTTTTCCAGAAATTCATCCTGTGCTGAAGATAACCACTTTCTTAGAAAAGTTGACATTTCTGACTGGCTGAATATAAAAATATCCATTAGTGCAACTTGGGAAAAAAAGAATCTTAGGAGAAAAAAGTAAACCTCTTTAAGTACTAGACTCTGTAATCTCTTTATGAATCAGAAAGAGAAGTGGTGAGAAATTGGCAGATGTTTAATTCTTTAAGACCTTTGCACCAATAATTCTCTCAAGGCAGTTCACAGCCTTCATTGTGACAGAGCCAAAGTGCGCCTCAACGCTGTCTAATCAGACTGCTGTTCACCAAACTGAGAAATGTATTTTGTACCTTTTTTTCCCCTATAGTTTCCTATAGATGTGACAGAGCAAATGAGGGCAGACTTATAAACAGTTGGCGTAGAAAATCATTGAGAAATAGAATGAAAGGTAAGTGTTTTCTTAGGCAGTTGCTCTCTGTGCACTTAACTGCCTTTGCTAAAGTTTTGCTTCGTCAAAATATTCATAGTCATAAATAGATGTTGATCTAGCACAAAGAGGTTGAAGGAGAATGTAACTGATTCTGAGTAAACATAATTTGAAATGACAAGAAAGTTAGCCTAAGAGGCAGGAACCATGTTTTGACTTTGCAAGTAATTTAGTAACCATGAACCCCTTAATCAATAGGAGCCACAATTTAATATGTGTCAAATAGGTAGTTCATTCAATTATTCAACAAATATTTGTTGGGACGCAGAGGTGCCACACGTTTGTGCTAGTTTCCTGAGATTAGAAAAATAAAAGAAAGCTGTAATTCAGTAATGGAGAGAGAGAAGTAAAATGACATTGCCACCCCTGGGAAGGAAGGATGGACACTGCGCTGTGGAAGTGAGTGAGGAACATGTAACCCAGCCTGGAGGAAATCGATTTTGCAAGTTGCCGGTGTCATTGGCTTCTGTGCTGAGTCTAGAAGTATATGCAGGGTCTATTTGAAAGAAACATCAATGGAAAGCAGATGAGTGTGCGCAAAAGCATTGCACAGAATAACTACCAGGAAGGATTGAGCGTGATGCTGGGGTTAGTATTTGTATCAAGCTTCCATCCAAATGTTACATGCTATTTAAAACATTACCAAACAGATATTTAAAACAAACGCAAACCTCAGAAATATTTAGGCCAAGAATACTTGGATAAAAGAAAGGAGTGGGGGTACTAGAAAAAGATCTTACCCAGCCACTTGTTTAGAAAGAACTGATTTTCCAGCACCAACCCTTCCCAGGGGGAGTATCCAACTGCACCAAGTCTTACTGTGTTCACCTTTAAACACTATACAATATGTTTTAAATTTTCTGATGAGATAAATTGAAAATAAATATTAAATAGTACAGAAATATCTCACTTTTCTCTGAGTTTCTAGCAACCCTCTGTCTGCCCCATGCTGTAGATGCCATGATCTCCTATACCTTGCTTGCTTCAAGTTTCCCCATGTTAACACCAGATGCGACCAGGTCACCCTTTGGGGAAGAGCACAAAGATATAGAATCCTCAAGTGCTGTGCAGTGGGAGTGTAGTATGTTGGCAGTGAAGTGAGTGAAGAGCTCAGTCTAAGTCATTACCTTTTACTTTGAGGAGTCACAGATGGCAGCGCAAGGAAATAGCTTCTGCAAAGACAATGGAAATTCCTGCAGAGCGCATGTGGGAAAGGAAACCAGTGCTGCTTCGGCCCCCTTAGTTTTGCCATCTCACGACTTTCTAAGAAAGATTCTGAGCTTGGAGAATACGTCTACCTTTACTAGTGAGGAGTATTAATTTTTTTTAAAAAAATGTAAACTGTTAACGAATGGGGTCCCCATCTGAGGAGACACGTATTTTAACCAGGTATCTAACCTGGGATAATTGCAGGAAGTTGTCCTGTTCAGATTCTCAGCAGGAGAGTTGAGCAGATAGATTGGGGTGACTACTCTTGGCTCTGTTTGTGATTAAGGTCAACAAAGCAAATTTTTTTTTCAAATGAAAAAGAAATATCAATGGCAAACCTAATGGATGCAGGAGAAGAGTATCCACTCTTGTATGTGTGTGGGGTGGGGGCAGGCGAAGGAGGAACAGCTGGGGAGAATGGCTGCTTTTTCAATTACTAGCCAATCATCATCTTGTTGTATATCCATCACCTTATAAAAGATTCCTGGGGAGGCCCAGTGGCCAGCGGTTAAGTTCAGGTTAAGTTCGCATGTTCCACTTTGGCAGCCGGGTGTTCACCAGTTCAGATCCTGGGTTTGGACTGCACCGTTTGTCAAGCCATGCTATGGTAGGCCTCCTACTTACAAAATAGAGGAAGACAGGCACAGATGTTAGCTCAGGGCCAGTCTTCCTCAGCAAAAAGAGAAGGATTGGCAGCAGATGTTAAGTCAGGTCTAATCTTCCTGGAAAAAAAAAAAGATCCCTTTGAAATCTAAGCCCTAAGTTCAATTCAGATTTTTCTAAGAGCACTCATGCTTGATTTTGGAATAAGTATTTTAAACAATTTCCATGTAATGCTATTATTTCCTTTGTATAGTCAAGATATTAAAATTATTTTTTATTCTTAACTTAATTCACATATTTGACCACATTGATTCAGTTATATAGGGAACATCTACTAGGTACATAATTCTGATGTCACAAGTAAGTTAAATGCTAATTTTTCCTTGAAAATCAGGGTGTTACAGATTCAGTATTGATATTTATACATACAATAAAATTAAAGATCATTTTAAGCAAGGAAAAATATATTTGATGGATTTGAATATGACAACCATACAATGAATCCACTGTGAATATAGCAAGTATGTCTTCTCATGCCCAGCATTATATTCCTCTTCTGAGGTTTATTTTGGTTCCTTAAACAGAATGATAATACATCATAGTGAGCTTTAGACATCTTTTGAACAAGGATGTTTTCTCAAATATTAACTCCCCTGCTTTACAAGAAGGTACACTGTAATACACTTGAGAACAACATTGACCTTTTTCACAGTGGCACTATACTACTACCTCCTATTTAATTCATTGCTATCCCTTGTCTTTCTCTGATTCCTGTTTTGTAAAAGCTTTCCACCCGCTAATTTGAAACCATGTCTTTTTGTTTAAGAAATTGTCTGAAGCACTGATCCACATTAACTTCTCAGCAAGCTCGTGACTTCCACTCTTTAAATTTTCTGTGTTTCTGTTCTTTGACAAAAACAAAACACAGAGTAATAAATTTGAGTAGAAATAATTTCCAATGTAAGCATAAACTCCTGAATTTTCAAGAGATCAGAGTCATTTGTTTCACATAATATACAGAGACAAAATTCATAAATGTTTATGTAGTTCATTATTTAGTAAGCTATTGTCTTATTGTAACGAAAATATCCTACAATGAAGTGGTACAAATACAACAGAATTGTATTGGTCTCTTATATAACAGGCCACAGTGGCAGTTTGTCAACATAGATGTTCTACACCACTTGTCACACAGAAACCCTGATTCCTTCCATCTTGTTGCTCTGCCATCCCTGGGGGTACTGTCCTCAGGTGCACAGATGTCTCTGTTCTCACTATCATATTCACATTCCAGCCTATTAGAAAGGGGAAAGGAAGGAAATAGAAGGCAAACAATATCCTTATAAATATGCACTCTGGGACTACATCCATCACTGTCATTTTCATTTTATTTGCTATAATTAGTAGCATGCTCACACTGAACTACAAAGAGACTCAGAAATGTAGTCTCTAGCCCCTTAGGCCCATACCCAACTAAAAGGAAGAAGGAAAATGGATATTTGTGAAAAACTCAGTCTTTTTTGCTGCTTATAATCTCACATGGCCTTGTAATTATAGGCTTTATAAAGAAGTTGCTAGAAACTTGGAAAAACAAGATAATTTTCAAGCTAGACATTTAATCTGTTTGCATTGCTATAGCAAAGTACCATAGATTTGATGGCTTATAAACAACGAAAATTCATTTCTCAGAGCTCTGGAGGCTGGAAAGTTCAAGGTCAAGGAGCCAGCACTTTTGGTGTCTGGTGATGACCTGCTCCCCTGTTCATAGATGGCTGTCTTTTCACCATGACGCCATGTGGCAGAAGGGACAGGAGCACTCTCTTGGAGCTCTTTTGTAAGGACACAAACTCTGTTTATGAGGGCTCCACTCTCACGACTTAATTACCTCCCAAAGGCTCCACCTCCCAACATTGTCACCTTGGGGGTTAGATTTCAACATATGAGTTTTGGAAGGAGACAAATTTTCAGTCCATAGCACTAGGGGACCAAATTCTCACTAGTTTAAGGCAGAGTTCCCACCCAGTCAATGTTCTTTAAATTAAAATATTACTAAATTCAAAACTAGCAGAAATAATCTTGAAATAAAATTTAGTTCTTATGGATCATACTGCTAAAATGTGATTCGACAATTCATAGAACTACATTTGAGTAAATCCTAAAACAATATTTTCACTCTTGGGAAAAATCTTCTTTTGCTAGATATATCATTTCTATCTCATTTTTTCTTTTAATAATGAATGCTTTCTCTTGAAGATATAGCAAAAAAATTATAGAAAATATTTATTCTTTTCTGTTCTTATCTTCAAACAACTTAGCAGCTTATACTTTTTTAATAAAAATATTTTTCTTGCAAATTGTACCAATGTATCATAAATATGTGAGAATTCATTATGGATAAGCATATTCTCACAGCAACACCAAAAATGGGAGTGTGTTAAGTACACTTTTTTCTTTAGAGAGATTATAATCTGGATGAGATTGATATTTAAATTCATAATTAAATAATTACAATAAAGTGTGCTCTAAGTAAGAAGAGAGTTGAACCATAAGTAAAAACTAACTATAAACTGCTCAGTCTTTAGTTTCTTCTCTGTGTCTCACGCAGAAGAAAGCTTCCTTCTCTGGGCTAACATCTCAGTGCCAGGCAGGTAACTGGACTGAATGCATGTTTTCAACAAAAGTCAAACAGAAGGTTGTATTACTTTCCCAGGGCTACTGTAACACACACACACACACACACAAACACACACGCACAAACTGACTTGAAACAATAGATGTGTATTCTCTCACAGTTCCAGAAGCCAGAAGTTTGAAATCAAAGTGCCGGCAGGTTTGGTTCCTTCTGGAGATGCTAAGGGAGAATGTGTTCCACACTTCTCTGCCAGCTTCTGGAGGCTGCTGGCAATCTTTGGCATTCTTTGGCTCATAGCTGCAAAACAGCAACCACTGCCCCCATCTTCACATGGGCTTCCCCTCTGTGCCTCTGTGTCTTCTCCTTTTTTGTCTCATAAGAACACCCCTCATCAGGTTGAAGGCCCACTCTAATCCAGGATGATTTCATTTCAAGATCCTTACCTTTATCACATCTGTAAAGGCCCTATTTTCAAATAAAGTTATGTTTACAGGGACTGAGGGTTAGGACTTGGTCAGATGCTTTCAGGGAACACTATTTAACCCACTTCGGAGGGGAAGTTTATTTATAATGAGATCCTCCAACTTTTTCTCCTACCTCTATAAACCTATCTGCAGCACGTATATCCTTAACACCTTTATTAATTTCAAAGAACTCAGAATTAATTTCCCCCAGCCAACTTTCATTAGATAACCTAGATCTTGGTTGACATCCATCTGAAACCCGCATTTAACCATCCACATCTTCTCCCTCACTTGCTATCTCTATTCCCTTGGGCTTTGCCTTTAATTCCTTCCCATCTTCAACATAAACAAACAGAAACTCTGGTTTCAAAATACACGCTAGCTAAGAATTTTTTCTCTCCTGCCTTAATACCTACACTTCCAAGATTTTCACATATCATTGGCACTTTTTCAAGTTCCCATTTGTCTCTTGGTCTAATCCGCTGGGACGTTTACGTTGTCATTTCACTGAAACTGTTATTGCCAAAATAAGCAAAGTTTTTCATATTGCCCAATTCATGGATTATTTTAAATTCAGATTTTATTTGACATACCTGTGATACTCTATTCTGCTACATATGACCGCCTTCCCTAATGTCTTTTGCTTTTTGGCTTCTGGAATACTATTCCTCTAATTTCCTCATGTCATGCTTCTCAATCTCTCTGTGGGTTTCTCTCCCTCTTTTTTCTTCTTAAGTGTTTTACTAACAGTTTCTTCCCCTCAGCTTTTTTCAAGCTCTATTTGTACTGTTGGCTAGTACTGCCAGTCATATGCCATGAGCTTCCAAATGTTTAGCTCCAGCCCAATCTTGTATTCCAAGATTGAGATCTACTGTTGATCTTTCTCTGCATAAATTCCAGTCAACTGAAAACAGCATGTTTAAAAACTGTCCTCAATAACTCTCCTCTAGTAACCAATCCTCCTCTTTTATTTGCTATCCAGTTAATAATTGTATCAGTCAAGGTATAATCAGTAAAGCAATACAGTTAGCATACATATACATAAAAAAGCATTTTATCTGTTTATGTATTTATATCTTTCTATATATCTATATATTAGCAATATCTACATCTATCTACATTTATTTCTACCTATTATTTATTCTGTCTATCTATCTATAATTTATTATAAGGATTTTACCTTACACAATTCTGGGAGCATACAGTCTATGTGAGACTGTTGTTTCTGTTTGTGGTGCTGGAGACTGAGGTATGAAGGATAAACAGTAAGAAAAGGGAAAGGGAGGTAAAATAAGGAAAGCAAAGAGAAACAGGAACCTGTGAGTCTGTGCTGGAAATGATGAAGATGTATTAGAACCCTGCATGCTCTATCAGCACCTCCAAATCTCCAACAGGAGGATGAGTGACCTGCAGAAGAAACTGTCACTTTTCATCATGGAGCAAAATGCACGCCGGACACCAAGAAGCTAAAATAGGAGATTTAGCAGGAGCTGAACCTGCTGTGGGCCCATCTACCACCTCAACCCACCAAGTGAGCCAACAGATAAATATCAACATGTGTGAGCTGCCACAATAACTCGTGTCCACTGCAAAATTTTTGAGCACAAGAAGAGGATTGTTGCTGCTTCATTTACTCTGTCACAGTTTTATGCAAAATATCTCTCAGGGTTCATACCAACCTGGAAGTAGGCAGGGAAGGAAGCTCTGAGGAATATAGTCCTGTGTCAGCTAAGTTGACTTGATACAAATCCACAACAGCCGGATCAATGTAATTCAGAAAACTTCAACTTCACTTCCTCTTTCCTTCCACATTCACACTCTTAATAAATTCTGTCCTTTCATCTTACTAAACATCTGTCATTCAGCACTGTGAATGGATCCTCCCCATGCTTTCCCCTCCTTAGTTCACATATTCATCACACTTTATCTTACTGTTAAAAAAAAGATCTCCTTGATTTTCTTAACAAAGCCTCGTTATCTCCCAAATGCATCCTCCGCAGATTATCTTCTGTAAAAAAAAAAAACTAATGTGTTTCGGGGCTGGCCCCGTGGCTGAGTGGTTAAGTTCACGTGCTCCATTGCAGGCGGCCTAGTGTTTCGTTGGTTCGAATCCTGGGCACGGACATGGCACTGCTCATCAAACCACGCTGAGGCAGTGTCCCACATACCACAACTAGAAGGACCCACATACAACTATGTACCGGAGGGGCTTTGGGGAGAAAAAGGAAAAAATAAAATCTTAAAAAAAAAAACAAAAAACAAACTAATGTGTTTCAATATGCTTGAAACTCTTCATAAGATACACTGTCACGAAGCACAAGCTCTAACTCAGAGCATCCTGGTTCTCCCATTTTACAGCCTGTGTCCACCCACCCAATACTCTGCCCTGCAGCCACACCACACGCAGCATGAGATTTAAATATGTTAATTATTTTGTGGTAGTTATATTTTTATTATACTTATTATTTTAGATATGGGATAAATATTTAGTTGTTAATACTGAAAGGCAGAGTCCAAGGCTGGTCACACCTTAAAAGGATAGGATAAAATCTAAAGAAGCCCTTTAAATCTGATGGCTCGTTTTGAGTATACATGAAGTCATACTACTTAAGTCATGCTACTTAAAAAGTTACATACTCTTGAAAATTTAAAAGAAGAGCTGCAATATTGCTTGAGAAGTACCTCTTAGTTCTTTGAAAATGATTATTGACTGAAATATTTAGTCTCAACAAGATCTAGAGATATAGGAGACAAGATGGTTTAAAAGATAGAGAGCAAATTTTGAGGAATACAAAGTGAGCATTCCCTCTAGATTTCAGAGTAAGAAATAATAGCTTATTCAACTGTGCTTTGCTTATTTTACCATCTCCGTTAATGTTTGTCTGCTTTCTTTTCAATTATTATTACATATGACATAAAACAAGTTTAATTTGCAAGGGACGGTAGCCTGGGATGAATAAATTTTCACTGGTTTATCTATAATTGAATCGTTACAGCCAGAATACCAAGACCTTTATTTTACAGGAATCTTTGACAACTAAGATTCATAATCAAAATACTAGGGAAAAGAAAAGAAAAGATAGTTATTCTGAAAGATAATTATATTAATGACTTCTAAATGACTTGGCCGTTTAGCTTGTTTTAACCAATGAGACATCAAAAAAGGTGACGTGAGTAGAGGCTTGATAAGCCCTCATGCACTGGGACTTGTACCTTTGGAACTCAGTGACCATATGAGGAATCCTAAGCGAGCTCCTGGAGAGGCCATATAGAGAATACGTACATACTTCAGTTGACAGCCTCAGTCAAATGACACACATATGAATAAGGAAATCTGGAACCAGACAGCCTTCAGCTGACCTGCCATCTGACTGCAAACACATGAGTATAAGGCTTTCCTACATTACCTGGAGCAGAGACAAGCCATTTAAATTGACTTCTCACGCTAAAAACAGCCCACAGAATTGTGATTAAAAAAAATAAAATGTTTTTTAGCTGACTAAGTGTGGGAGTGGTTTGTCAGGAAATAATATATAAATAATGCAACTAGTAAAAGAGGCTTATTAGCGTCCTAATATAAAGTCTTGGCTTACTGTCATGGTCACATAAATGGAAACTATACATACATTGTTATCTTCAATATGTTATAGCATATACTAGACTATTTTACCATATTCACTTCAAAAGAGAAAGAATAATGAAATATGCCTACAATTAATATAATTAACAAGAAGATATTCCATGTACATCTATATCTACACAATAGAGTAAAATGAACTATCACAGAACAATTCATTTTCATAATGCATGTCTAGTGTACTGGTGTATTTTGATGATTAACACATTAGAAGAATGTGTATATTTCTCCCCCTAAAAAATTTAAATATTTTTACAAGGCAAAAATGAGACTATCTATATGCTATCTATCTAATCCATCAGTCTATCATCTATCTCCAAATAGACAGTGTTAATATGCATTATTAATGGAAAAAGATACAAATAGTTTTCAAGTAACATGAAAAAAACTAAGAAAATTCAGCTCCATTTTGCCTTATCATGGTGCTTATAACAGTAAGCTTTCAATAATTATTAGTTATCATTATTGTCAAGAATATTATTGCACTAGCAAAATCTCTACACGCACTATCAACTATTTAAGTAGATTTCATCTGTACCTAACTCCTATTCTTTTCCAATTATAATTGACTCTTCTATTTGTTTTGCTCATTCTTTGGCAATCAGAATATGTGTCTGATGATGATTCTTAAAAACATGATTTTGTAAAACCACTCTGCTAAGGATATTAAATGCATTGACAATAATAACTTCATAAGCGTGCTTTCATTATAATTAATTTGCAACTCAGAAATGCTTTAAAGACGGCTTTTTAGTGATAAATCTTGAAGCATGGCAAGCTTACAATACAGTTTTCTGTGCTCATCAAATATGAATTGAGTAGATTATTATGATGGTAGTTTTGAAATACAGTACACCTGTGTGAAGCACTGTTATAACGGTCTATATCCAATTTGCATAGCGTCAATCATTCAGAATTCAATGGAATGTCTTTATTTTAAATTAAAATAATGTTTTCCTAACTTTAAAATAAGTAAGATTGTGAGTAAACTTGTATTTCCTGATCTGTAGAGCCCTTTTTATTCTTTTCAAAAATCACTTATGCACATAAATTACTTCACATATTTAATGTTAGTGATATCATCAAAAATGAGACTTCTAATTGAAATGTAGATAGACATAATGTTATGTTTCATACAAAGAAGTTGACTCATGACAAAGTAAAAATAAAAATATAACAGTTTCTTCTCCCAACTTAATAGTTGCAATTTTAACAATATCAAGCTTATGCTGTTATTTGATCATTGTCTCTTTGTGGGGGTCCTGCATCCTCCATTGTATTAATTTCGTTTGTATTTAAATTCTGCTAAACTTTTTCCAACTTGGCCATAGGCTATGCAGACTGTGATCACAAGGTAGCAAGATAGGCTCAGTAGAGGCATGGAAGATAGGAGCAAAATATAGCTCATATCATAAAAGTATTATTGCTAAATTCAAAGAAAGGCTTGGGTATTAATATAATAAGTCTTCTATTTGAAGATATTGATCTTTAAAGCAAATTCATGAGGTAGGCCCTAATTAAAAAAAAATAAAAATAAAAAGATAATCTAACCCAATCTGCTAAGAAGCATTTAGATTATTAGCAAAATTTGGAAAAGACAAAGAAAAGAGAACATATGATCACTGTTGTATAGAAACTATTCTCTTGGTTCTGCCCAAGGAACTATTTCCACTAGTTCATCCATCTAGCTCTCAAGTGTATTTCTATCTATGTGATAGTTTGCTTCATGATGAGAGTGGATGATTAAGACATAGTCCCTGTCTTCAAAGCTATTGCAGTCAAATACATAATGATCACAGTTTGAAATAGTTAGGGCTCATGACAGATGTATGATTGACTGCTAGGGATACATAGTGGAAAAGTTTCTCTCTGTGACTCTGAGACCAGGCTGGGCTTTCCAGAGAAGGTAATGCTAGGACTGAAGTTTTGAAGAATTAGTAAAACTTAGTTGAGTGGGAGTAAAGCAGCCCAGGATAGGGTTGGAAGGAAGCATGTGTGAATACATGAAGTTACCCAGTTGACCCTAGTGAGGACTTCCTCTATGTGAGTAATGGAAAGTGAAGCTGGGGTTGTTTAGGGAGGCGGAACACAATATTCCTTTTTAAAAATTAATTAATTTATTTATTTTTGGATGTACATCATAATATAGTTTGAATTCTGTGTAGATTACATCGTGTTCACCACCCGAAAACTAATTATAGTCCATTCCCTCACATGTGAGCCTAATCACCCCTTTTGCCCTCCCCCTTTTCCCTTTCCCTTATGGTAACCACCAATCCAATCTCCAATGTGTTTTTTTGTCATTGTTTTTATCGTCTACTTATGATTAAGATCATATGGTATTTGACTTTCTCCCTCTGACTTACATATCTTTCACACTTTTGCTTTCAATATATGTGATTAAATGTATTGAAATTGAGAGAAGGGAAAACATATTATTTAAAGTGTCTGATCACATAATATAAATAAGCAATGATGAGAAATAAATTACGTAAATTGATATTGGGTAAAAAGGGCAGAGGATTTGCTAGGGTGCATAGGGATGAATCCAAAGGATGAGGAAAAAAATGGGCCCGTCATGGGGGAGGTCACATTGTTTGAAAGCGCAATTCTACTCTTCTTCAGGGTTGTTGACAGGGAGATTGTACTGTCTGGAATACCCTGCATGTGTTTCTTGATCATGCCACCATCCACATGAAAGCATTCATACTGTCTAATACTCTATATTTCACCAGCGCCTCACTTTTCACCCAAGGAACCTGTTTCCATTTGGTTGCTATTTATGATTATTTCTCATAACCAATGGAATCTTTCCATAAAATATGCTGCCATATTTACAGAATTATGTTTGTCCTCCTTGGTATAGATAAATATCCTGTCTCAGGCTTCGCTTCCTGACAGCTTTGGACACTTTACAGATGCTCGGGGAGTAACAAAACCAATTAAGGATCACTGATTACAGAGAGCTTTTAATAAGCTTTTTCTCTCTATATAGTCCATGTTCTAGATACAGAGGTAACATATCTGGCCTTATGTAATTATAAAAGATTAATAATATTCAGTGGTTTGATACAGTTTCTTAAGGTGTAAAACTAAACAATAAGTAAGAAGAAAAATACATATATGGTAAACATATGTTTTTAGAACAGGCATTAGTAAAATTCAGGATAATGACGACTTCTATCATGGAGGAAGGGATAATTTCATTGCTGTGTTATTGGACATATTCTTTTTCTAAAATTTGGTGGTATTTATTTTCATTTTGGTATGATGATTCAGAAACCACGTATTTGTCATATATTTTCTCTTGATTGTTTCAATATAAATAATTTTAAAACACTGAATTGGGAGTCAAGAGATCTAACTTCTAGTTTCAATTTGGCCATTAACCAATTCTATGGTATTTGACAGAGAACTGAAGATTTTCCGGTTATAGTGTCATCATATGTAAAGTAAATGGCTAAACTCTCTGTACATTCTACTGTACCTTCTGCATAAAAATTCTGACTTTATGTATTAGAGATAATGTATAATAGAAAAGCTACTTCATTAATGATGGCGTCCTGAAAGAACTGTACATTTTTTAAAAATAAGGATTCTGACATCAGATCAGATTTAGTCCATGTCATCTTTTACCCTTGTGACAATGAACACGGAAAATAATTATGTAAAATCTCAGCTTAGTATCTGATAACTAATGAACAGCTAACATATATTGAGACCTAAGAATATACCAGATACTATGCCAAATGTATATATTCTTTTTTCATTTAAATATCATCACAAGACAGTGAATTATATGCTGTTATAATCACCACATGAAAATAAAAACTTAGAATGTTAAGCTCCCATCAGGACAAGCATTCAAACCCAAATCTTTCTTTCTCCAGAAATCTTAATTAATATAAAAATTCTTTCTCAATAATAGTAAAATGGTTAGAAAAGTATGAGGCACATAGCACTCAATAATTATTAGACATTATATTTGCTAATTATTCTGATTGTAACTGAGATCAGACAGGCGTTGGCAATGTAGCAGCAGTAGTGGCCATGGTCATGGTAGGAGTCACGGCAGTATGATATATCCTGTACGTGTCACTCAGTCATATAATTTCAGTGATTTGGGCCAAATAAACAATTATATGCCAAGATACATTTAAGAAATTAAAAAAAAGCTGAGCAGAAAAGTGGGCAACAAATTAGAGTTGCAGTGGACATTAATTGTTTTGTCTTCCCGGAATAATATTTCTCCATTTTGGCAGTAAGATTGTTCCTATGTTCTGAAGGAGTTTGCCCTACGTGACCCCTTGGTTTCAGTTGTGTACATGACCGAGGTGGGGCCATTCATTGCACTCCCCTCCTGGTAGTACAGCTTGTGAGCCAAGCTTGTCTAGGCATGTTTTCAGAGCCATTTGAATCACTGTGTCATCACCATCGTATTCATAAATTCCATAGCAGAAGATAGGTATAGATAGGTGATAGGTGATAGATAGAAAGATAGATAGATAGATAGGTAGAAAGATAGATAGACAGATGAATAGTATTTAGGAGTCACTTGTTCTTTTAATTTATATTAACGTCTCTAAAATTGCCCACACAATTAAAAGACTGAATCAACAAATTGGGTTTCAAGAAAAATTACATTTAACTACAAACAGTGTTAATAAGGATAAGTAGCCATCAAATAGGCCATACCTCAGAAATGTTATAGAACTAAACTCCCACTACTATAACCCATCCATTTTATTTTAATAATCAGAGTTCACAGTACACATCACCAGCCTTAGAAGTGTGGACTTACATAGTTGTTCATGTTTACAAAGAAAGAAAATTGTACTGACAGATAAACATTTACTGTGTCGTATATGAAACACAATGGATCTGTTGCTGTTCCAGTCTTCAAAGACCTTATGAGAATCACATATGTATGGAAAGATTTTTATATAATCTTCATTTGCTTTCTTTTTAGCCACCAGCATTTAAAATGAAAATCAGTTTTAAAACAAAACAACAATAAATAAATTGGAAAACAAATTCTTTTTTTCAAAGTCATTCAGAAGTGGTATCTGGAAGTTTTACAAATCAAATGTAAGTTTTCCACTAATCGATTCCAATCAGGAGATATTTCTCAAAGGAACATGAAGTCCCAAACTTTGTCATTTGAATTACCATGGTATTCACATGTTCAGTAAGAATAAACAGTTCTTTTCACCCTTAGCCTGAGAGGTAGGGATGGTGTGGTAAAGAGGGTGGGTATTTACTCTTTAATTGCATGAGCCTTTGCTATAAAAGCCCACAGTGAAGGGGACCCTTGACTCCTGCTCACTTTCCTCCAGCCATGGTTGGCTCATTATATTTCTTTTGTACATGGCTATTGGCAGAAGCAGACGTAACATTGTAACATGCGTTGAGCCTGCTTCAAGCATTTTAATTGGTTTAAAACTGTTGGTAGCATCTTTTACTGTATTAATTTATTGCTTCAGCTTCAGTCAACTAAAACCTTTGCCAGATGGCCGTGCAGCCTCTGCATACAGAACAGGAGACTCAGGTATTTATATGATGCAAATGCCTCTCTTTCATTAAGTATTCATGAACTTTCTCTTAATGATTATGTTGAAAAAGTACCACGAAGGTTGAGATTCATGCCTTGTGAAAATTAATAATCTAATTTTGCAAAATGACAGTTTTGTTTAAAAGTGATGGAAGACATAGCTTTTGGGCAGATACTAACGATTGTAAAGAATATCTCCTCCATGGTTTTGTTTTGTTCAGATTCAATGAAATTCAAACGTGGCAGCCTTAAAAATAAACGCCCCTCATAGCACGTAATAAAAGAGCCTAGTGTTTGTTTATGCCATACCTTTAAAGCATTATGTGTTTATTCCTTTAGTTATACAAAATACACCGTGCAGTAGTTACATCATAGTGTGTTTCACAATAGAATTAGCTTCAAATTGTTTGTATAAAAAAACTAAGTTATTTTCAGGTAGAATCTGACATTCTATAATCTCACACATACACACACACATGCAGACACTCGAAGAGCACCAAAATAACATTAGTTATTTTCAGTTTCAATCAATCAAAATTTGGTAGCTTTTCGAATCTATTGCTCAAGACCACACATAAGCAACTTAAATGCAAATTATATTGGCAGCACGTAACGAAAGCAGATTGTGTACTTTTGAATAACTTTCCTGCTGCAAACATATCTACCTATCATCGCAAAGGCAAAATATGTATTCAAAAATGATCTATATACATATTTACAAGTTGTACCCAAAGGGCCAGGGTCAAAATACTCCTGACGGAAACTCTACCTGAATACTTCAAACATTTGTGTATCCATCAGTTTTCATTGTCTAGCAATATGTGTCTTTATGATATGGTCCATTAAGTGTACACAGGCAGTGCTGCTGGGATGTCTGCTTAGAGGAAGACATTTATTTCAAGATATTTGCTGATAGGTACTTGGACCTATAAACCATGCTTTGTCGGAGGAAAAGTAAAATGAAATCCTTAGTAACAGAACTTACCTTCCAGAGACCCAAAGAAACAAAAAAAGGTTATAATTTATAACAATGGATCATTTTTCATTTAAAAAATAACAATATGCTATTATATATAAATTGCATTAAACAAGAACGCAGATTTATTGATAAGAATTTATTTTATTGATGAAAAGAGGAAGGGAGAGAGAAAGAGGGTATTTATATGTCTGAGAGAAGGTGTTTTACAATATTCCTTAATTGTTACAGGGTCATAATTTCAAACTAAACTTGATCTTTTTACTAGAGAGTTCACTTATTGTTGGTCAAACATGACACGTTTTGAAGTGAAAAGCTTGTCTGGCTTTGTCTTAATACTCAAAAAATCTAGTCATTCTTCTTATTAATATTACTTGTATGTGTCAAATCCAAAGTGATTTATAAAGCAAAGGAGAAATACATCCTGTTAATCTACGCATTTTCTTTGTTTCTTTTGCTTCTGCTATTTGCCAACAATGCCATCCTATGAGTCTCAAGCTTCTGAAACCCTTCTATCAATTAAAATATTTGAAAATAATTTTTAAATTCTTTACAAACTACGAAGTGTGTAAAATCTTTTGTTTTCCCATTGACACTCATTCTTTTCAAGCTTCCCAATTTGTTTAGATTTTGTAAAATCCTGTTGAGCTACTAGGTGACAGAGAATTACAGTCCTGTAATTCACAAAGTCTAAGTTTCACAAAAACATTTTTGTTTGTTTTTTTGTAATAGATTCATTGAGCTGTAATTTTCACAAAATAATGTGCACAGATTTTAAGTATACACATCAATAAGTATTGACAAATATACATTCTTGTTTAAGCACCACCCCAATCAAGATACATGAATTTTCCTTTATCCCCAAAAGTTCCTTATACCACCGTTGAAGCTTGTCTCTGCTCCTCAACCTCAGGCAACCACTGACTTGGTATCTTTCTTCAAATCTTTGTTCTACCTATTCAGAACTTGTTAGTAACTGGCAACATGTCAGGCTTTCTTTACTCAACCAATTGTATTCTGTATTTATGCTTTTGGAAAAGCAGTGATTTGCTCCTTTTAATTGCTGTCTGGTATTCCCTTGTATAAATTTATCCATTTACCTGAAGATGGACAGTTAGTCTTCTGCCAAGTTTTGGTTGTTAATGATTAAAGTTGTGAACATTTCTGCACATATATTTTCATTCTGTTGGCGGTAAATGCTTAGGAATGGAATTCCTCAGCTGTTTTTTAGGTATATATTTAACTTAATGAGGAAATGTCAAACTGTTCTCCAAATTTTTATAATTTTATACCTTTATATCCCCTAAGAAGCTTGGTGTTATCAATTTCTTTAATTTTATATGTTCTTGGGGGTCTGAAGTTGTATCTCATTGTGTTTTTTTTTTTTGAGGAAGATTACCCCTGAGCTAACATCTGTCACCAATCCTCCTCTTTTTTTTTTTTTTTTTTTGCTGAGGAAGACTGGCTCTGAGCTAACATCCATGCCCATCTTCCTCTACTTTAGTTGTGGGACGCCTACCACAGCATGGCTTGACAAGCAGTGCCATGTCTGCACCTGGGATCCAAACCAGTGAACCCCAGGCCACCGAAGCAGAACGTAAGAACTTAACTGCTGAGTCATGGGGCTGGCCCCTCTCATTGTAGTTTTAATTTTCATTTCCCTGGAGATTAATCATGTCAAGTGTCTTTTGTTGGTCATTTATTCATTTTCTTTTTTTGAAGTCTTTTTTTTTCCTAAGCAATTCCATGTCTTTATTGGATTATCTGTCATTTTATTGAAAATTTTCAAAACACATATGTCCTGATAATCTGAATACAAGTTTTTATCAGATATTTATATGGCAAATACTGTACTACTATACCCAATTGTATGGCTTCTTTTTCCTTTTCATTGACAGTGTCATTCAAAGAACAGAGTTTCTAGTTTTTATGAGATCTGATTCATTATTTCTGTTTTTTATTGTTAGTGTTTTTTGTGTCTTAAGATATTACCATATGTTTTCTTCTAGAACCTCTATAATTTACATTTAGCTATATGATCCGTTTGAACTTAGTTTTTTTAATGATGTGAGATACTGGTCCATATTCTTTTTTTTTTCATATATGGTGGATATCCAGTTTGCCCATCGCCATTTGATGGAAAGTCTATCCTTTCCCCATTAAATTAGCTTAGCACATTTGTTTAAAAAAAAGCTATATATATGTAAGGTTATTCTGGATGAACTTCTGTTTCATTAGTACATTTGTCATTTCTTTCACTATTAATACTCTGCAGCTTTATAAAAGTCTCGAAATCGACATCGAGCGATTTCGACATCGAAAGCAACATCGTTCAACTGTGTTCTTCTTCAAAATTTTTTCAGCTATCATTTTCATATATGTTTTAGAAATAGTTTGTTAACTTCTGAAAAACCAAAGCCTGCTGAGGATTTTGACTGCAAGTCGAAAGGAAACAAATCTGTTCCTGGGGCAGGCTAGCTCGAAAATTCAGAGGCTCAATTGCACACGCTCAGTCCATTTCTTTCAAAAAGTGTATCAGACAGATGTCACTCCTCTTACTATGCCTTTTCACTGAAACTCATCAAAAACAAATTGTATCTCTAAATTTCTCTAGGTGACTTCTCTTTAGCCTTCTGGTTGCTCTGAGTCCTTTGGCACCACCTGACTAACCTCCCTCTTTTGATCCCACATGTTCATTCTCATTTCATCTTTATGCTGAAAATTAATACTCCATTTCTGTACTTACAACCTAGCCACACATTAGATTAAGACCTCTATCTCTATCTTTTTCACGCACCACAAATGCAGGAAAGAACTGTTCAGTTGAGTCCTTAAGCCTTACTCTAGTTTCGTGGTGTTTTCTAATATTGATTATTTGAATATTTTATACTGTACACTATAAAACCATCTTTGTCTCTGTATCTATTCCAAAATATATGTATCTGTATTGTTTTTATTGCAACTTGCTTGTACTTAAATATCTTGGTGGGAGAATAGAGGGAGTCAAGAGGGAATATCATATATTATTGAAATTTGTGTGCTTGTTTTTGATGCCTGGATGAGTTGCACAGTTTCTTTTCTACTTTCTGCTAGTTCACTTTTTATCTGCTCTTCAAGTCTCAGTGTACTGTCAGAAGTTCATATAAATTATCAAATATTCATAAAGAAAAATAACATGTTCTTTACAAAATTCTGACAGCCCCAGTAAGTGAGATACACTGTATTTTCAATCATATCATTTTCTTTTTTGTTTTTCTCTCTCATCTATATCTTCCCAATTCTTCACAGAGAAAAATCCATTATCTAAGCAAATACTCAAGGATTATAGCTATAACACTGCACCCAAACCTAATCAATAATCTGTCCCAATTCATGGTTCACCTTGTCTCTCTGACTGAGAAATAGATATGAAACATACAGCAAATATCATCACAACAATCACTCCCCATCTCTCTCCTTATAAAAACAACATGAAGTTAGTTAGGCAGGATTAACATTCATTTTCAAGAATGTTGAGGATTCCAGTCACGTGGGACCTGAGCCAATCAGAGTATCAAGGTGACCAGGACCAATCTAATTACCACAAGTCATTCCACGGGTAACAGACGTTGAATGAATAGTGGCTCAATAAACAGAGCTTTGGAACTTAGTTTCATGGTAGTGAGTGCAGATGCTCTCTCCAGATATCTTACACTATGAGGGATCCAAACTAAACATGAAGGCAATACTCACACAGGAGCAAATACATGAGAACTGTCAGAAAACGAAGCCAGATTCAAGATCAAGTCATGTCTGTTTTCTGAACTACATCTAGTCCATACACTACTGCTTGATCACATTTGTCAACCAATGTTAACTGTGTACCAAACATATGGCAGTCACTATAGTAGGCCCTAAATATTTAGTTGCAGAGGCCTTACCTCCCAGAATTCAACATGTAATTTCCTTTCATTTAAGAAGAGACGTTTTTGTACACCAGAACAACAAATACAAGTTACGGTTTCATTGTTAATTGACATTTTTTAAAAGCTCTTTTGTGGACGTTATCTTGATAATTCAACAGTTTTTAATGATCCCTTTCTAACATTGATTTCTATACTGAAATTCCTATTATTAATTATAAATTCTGAATGTTAGCATTGTGATAATTTAAAAGGTATTTTCGTTTTTCCAAAACTTGTAAAGGTTATTTTGTTTCTGTATATATTTTAAGAATGGAAATGCTATAAACACCAAAATGTTATTATGCATAAGAATCTAATATTTTGACACTTTTATTAAATTTCCAGATTGCTGTGTTAAATTATATCTTTTAACATCATGCAATGGAAACAGAGCCTCATGGCAAAAATAAATAAGCTGGTGGGAAATATGCTACAATATGTTTAGAGTTAGAAAGAACAGTTGAAAAAATATGTGTCATAGCTGAAAATTTTTATTAAAAAGTATGTGTGGGGCTGGCCAGGTGGTGTAGTGGTTAAGTTCACACCCTCTGCTTCAGCAGCCTGAGGCTCACGGATTTGGATCCTGGGTGCGAACCTACATACCACTCATCAAGCCATGCTGTGGTGGTGTCCCATATATGAAATAGGGAAAGACTGGCACAGATCTCAGCTCAGCGACAATCTTCCTCAAGCAAAAAGAGGAAGATTGGCAACAGATGTTAGTTCAGGGCCAATCTTTCTCACCAAAAAATGTATGTGGTAATATACTGAGAAAAGTCACATTTTTTTAATTAAACAATTTTCATTAACCTTAAAACAGAAGGATAATTGTACAAAAACTTATTTTCTCACCACTTGAGAAAATCAGACATATGACAACACACTTAATAGATACACTGATTTTTAATTTATGTAATTTTATTTCCCATCTATTTAAAATTTTTTATATCAAGATGACTTTAGATTCAAATGCCGTTGTAAGAAATAATAGAGATCACATATACCCTCCCCTCAGTTTCTCTCAATGATAGTACCCTGCATAATTATAATACTACAATTAAGAAATTGACCTTGATATAATCCAAGGACCTTATTTAGAATCCACCAGTTTCATTTGCACTTGTGTGTGTGTGTTTAGTTTTATGAAATCTTATCATAGATGTAGATTCTTGTGATTACCACCAAAGTCAGGATACAGAAGAGTTCCGTCATAAGAATTCCTTGTGTTACCCTTTTATAATCACAGCCACTTCATGGCACCCTGCCTCCACCCCCTGACAACCCTACTCTGGTCTCCATTTACGCTTTTGCCATTTTGGGATTGTTATATAAATGAAATCATACAGTATACATACTTTTTAAATTAGCTTTTTTCACTCACACTAATTCTGAGATTTCTCAAAGTTGTTGCATGTATGCATTAACAGTTCTTTTTTTTTAAATTACTGAGTAGTATTTCATGATTTGAGAACATCTCAGTTTTTTAAAATATTCACTTACTAAAGAACATTCCAGTTGTTTTCAGGTATTGTGTGGATATAAGTTTTTATTTCTCTGGGACAAATGTACAAGAGTGTCATTGCTTAGTCATATGGCAATAACTTGATTAGTTTTGTAATAAACTGTCATGTTTTTCCATAATGGCTGTAGATCATTTTATGTTCCCACCAGTAATGTGTGAGTGATCAAGTTTCTCTGCACCTTCACCAGCATTTGGTGCTATAACTATTTTTTGCCACTGTATGAGGTATATGGTCTTCTCATTGTGGCTTTCATTTGCATTTCCCAAATAGTTAATGATGTTGAACTCTTTTCCATCTTTACATCTTCTTCTTTGAAATATCTGTTCACTTCTGTTGACCATTTTCTAATTGTATCATTTATTTTGTTACAGTTGAATTTTGAGAGCTCTTTATATATTCTAGATACAAAAGTATTGTCAGATACTTGGCTTGTAAATGTTTTCTCTCAATTTCTAGTTTGCTGCTTCCTCCTCTTCAAAAAGTTTTTTGCAGAGCAAAAATTTTAATTTTGATGAGGTCCAATTGATCTGTTTTTTTCTTTTGTCCATCTTTTGGTGCCATTACTAAGAACTCTTTAGCTACTCTCAGGTTCTGGAGGTTTTCTGTATTTATTTCTATAAGGGTTAGTTTTATCTTTTACTTTTAAATCTGTAGTTCATTTTGAGTTAATATATAGCATGTGAAGTTTCGGTTGAGATTTTTGTTTTGTTTTGTTTTGTTTATGGATATCCAATTGCTTCAGCATGATTTGTTATAAAAATTACTCCTTTTTCCTTCACTTTAACACTTTTGTCAAAAATCAGTTGGGCATATTTGTGAGGTTTTTTTGTTTTCCTGGATTCTCTTCTCTTCCATTGATCTATAAATAGATGAAGTAATAAGAAAATAGAATAATTACTCAAATATGCTTCAAAACTGTCCTATGGATTTTCTTCCAGATACTCAAATGTTTAACATTCCAAGATAAGTGGGCTTACTTTCATTTTTATTTGTTTTTATTTGGAACTGTGCTATACCATTTTGTAAATACTATGATTATAGTTTGCTGCTTACTCAGAAGAAAGAATATAAAAAATTTGGCAAATATGTTTAAGAACACTATAATTTTAACAATTTGTCATGTAATTTGTTGTTAGAAATCTATTTTATTTATATAATTACTGGTTCCCATACTGGTTTAAGAATGTGCTGAACATTCTTAAAGTGCAGAAAATTCTATCACAATCTAACATAGGTCTTTAGAGACTGGAAGCTGAAAAACCAAGGGAGAGAGCCAGGAAACAAAACAAAATATTCCTCAGGTGCAAAAAAATAATTTTATTTCTGCTTTCTATTTTTTTATTCAAACACATTTTTATGTCAGGTTCATTTACTCATAACTTGTATTTGATGTAAAGTTAAAATTGTAAAATTAAATTCAAAAGGAGTTGAAAATCTATGTCAATTCTCTCCTAGAGAATACATTATAGATATAATACATTGAATTATTTTGAGACTTTAGTGATTACACTCTCTTGTATAGAATTCATGACTTACATGTGATGCTAAATTTCAGTCTGTACTGAGCAGTATCACAGTGATGTTCCTTGGTACACGTGGCCACATTGTCCACATTTCTCTGAAATTTAACTCACAAGAGGAAAGATAATACGGTTTTGGAATGTTCTTTTACTTTTTTTTTCACACTAACATTTGTTTGGATGTTTGATAATTAGGAATAGTTTATTTTACATTTTGGTGCATATTTTCATTGTTATGATTTTATTGTCACCTTATCTTTTTGTATTTCATTACTGGAATATGTAAATGGTGTCATTTAGTCTCATGACAGAACTTGTAGTAAGCTATTTTGGACAATTCGGCTAGATGAAATGAAGGAAAATGGAAAAGAGGGTGAATTGGAAGACTGATACAGAGTATATTTGGGTAGATATAATTAATCTTCTTGAGTATTTTAAGGTTTTTTTAATCACAAAAATTAAAAAGTCCAACTGTAGTTGGAAAACTGTCACTGCCTGATCTCAAGATAGACTATAAATCTACAATAATCAAGACAGTGTGATATTGGTGAGAGGATTCACACAGAGATTAATGGAACAGAGTAGAGGGTTAAAAAATGGACTCAAATATAATGTGGAAAATTGTTTTGTTTTTTAATTGATACATTTTATCTTGATTATACAATGAAAAAACATTTTGGACTTTGGGTTAAATATTAAAATTAATTACATATATCTTTATTTTTTCAACTTCTTATTTTAAAATGACTATAGATACAGAGAAAGTTTCAGAGACCTCATGTTCTCTTCATTCAGTTTCCTCTAATGGTTATATACCACATAACTATAGTGCAATATCAAAACCAGAAAATTGAGATTGGGACAATACGTGTGAATAGTTCCAAGTCATTTTATCAGATTTCATCACCACAAAGATCTCTTGTGCTACCCTTCCTAGTCACGTCTATCCTTCTAGCCTGCCACCCCTAAATCCTGGCAATGACAAATTTATTTTCCATCTCTATAATTTTGTCCTTGGAAAATGTTACATGAATGGAATCATACACTATTTAAATTTCTGAGATTAGCTTTTGATATTCAGCATGATTCCCTTGTAATCCCTTCAAGTTCTTTTATGTAATAATACTTCACTCTTCATTAGTGCTGAGTATTATTTCATGGGATGAATGTACCAGTTTGTTTAATGATTTGCCTATCGTAGGACATTTTGATTGTTTCCATTTTTCAGCTATTACAAATAAAACTTATAAGAACAATAGTTTACTGGTTTTTGTGTGGACATAACTTTCATTTTCTAGAAAAATTGATGGCCAGGTCATGTACTACAGGTATATTTTATTTATTTTCAACAAACTACTAAAATATTTTCCACAATGGCTCTATCATTTTACATTCCCAACACCAATGTATGAAAGTTCCAGTTAGCCCATATCTTGCCAACATTTCATATTGCCACTGTTTGTTTTTTTTAATCTGTTCTAATGGGTAAATTGAGATATCTCCCTGTGATTTTGATTTGCATTTCTCTAATGAGTAGTGATGTTGAGCATCTTTTCATCTGCTCATTTACCATCCACATGTGCTCTTTGGTAAAACGTCTCTTCAAGTCTTTTGCCTATTTTTTAACTTGGATGTTTTGCTGTTGTTTTTTACTTTTAAGAATTTTTCACATATTCTACATATGAATCCCCTGTCATATATGTGCTTTATAAATATTTTCTCCCAGTGTGTAACTGGTCTTTTTCATCCTCTTACTAGGGTATTTTACAGAACAAACTTTTTTTTTTTTTTTAGTAAATTTCAATGTATTGATTATTTTTAAGGATTTAAGGATCTTGTTGTTGGTATCATGCCTAAAAGCTGTTTTCCAAACTTTAGGTCTCGAAGATTTTCTCTTTCATTTTCTTCTGAAAGTTTTAAAGTTTTCATTTTACATTAAATTTGACAATTTATTTTTAATTAATCTTTTGGTTTGAGGTTTAACTCAAGTTTTTTTAATTTGCCTGGGGATATCCAATTGCTAGAATATCATTTGTTTTAAAGGTTCTCTTTCCTGAGTTGAATTGCTTTTCCATTTTTGTCAAAAATAAGTTGAGCAGGGGTGGAAGCGGAAGTCAGAACCCAGGTGGCAGGGCAGGGTGCCCAGCAAGTGCCAGAGCTGGCACAGTGCAGCCACCTCTTCCCTGGTACCTGCGTGCATGGCTCATGTTGAGAACCTCCCCTCTCCTAGATTTTTAAGATTTCTACAATCAGAGAAAAAGATTATTTTATTTGTTAAGTAAATGTTAAGGAGCTTGAGTGATGTCAGCATCGTGGTGGAGTGAGCTCTACCAGTGATCTCTCCCCTCCATGATACAACAAAAAGACATTCATACTCTAACAGAGGATGTCCACACAACACAAAAAACGTCTGAGAGACACATGCAGCCATATGCTGGAGGGTGGGGAGTCTGCAGTCCCCTTCAGAGGAAGTGGAATGGGGTAAGAGAAAACTTTGCTCCCTCCCCAAAAGACTGCGATCTGGGACTGTGCATGGCCTCTGAGAGGGAAGGAAGGGTGGAGGGAATGCCTGTTAGCTGGAACGTCAAAGAATCCTGAGGTCTCTTGCAGCCTGGGGGAAGCCCCGCTACCAAAGTGAAAGCTATCACAGTGGTGACTTCATCAAGCCAACACCCCAGGAGAGCAGATAGTGAGGGAAAATGTGAGTAAGTGCACAAGAGGACACAGAAGCAAGCAAGTCTCCTCCACACCCACCGAGCATGGGCTCCAGTGCCTGGGATCCTGGCAGAAGGCAGAGAGCTCAGAATGAGAATCTCTTAAACCCTGCCCAGCAGCGATAGTTAGTAATGGTGATCAATGATACCAGGACACAGAAAAACAGAACGATGACATCAAGCAGTATCAACAATTATATTAAATCTCTAGACCAGAAAGAAAATGACAAGTACCCAGAAATCAGCCCTGAAGACACAGAAATAACTAACCTCAATGACAGGGAATTCCAAATAGCTGTGATCAAAAAACTCAACAAGTTAAAAGAGAATGTAGAGAAACAATTCAATGAGTTCAGGAGATACTACACAAAAGAGATTGAAACTATAAAGAAGAACCAATCAGAAATGTTGGAGATGAAAGACACAGTGGAAGAGATTTAAAAAAATATAGATTCCCTGAACATTTGAGAGGACAGCATGGAGGAACGAATCAGCATAATCGAGGACAGACATATGGAAATCCTCCAGATAGAGAAGGAGAGAGAACTAAGACTAAAAAGAAATGAAGAAAGTTTCTGAGAAATATCTGACTCAATTAGGAAATACAACATAAGAATTATAGGTATTCCAGAAGGAGAAAGGAGCAGAAAGCTTGTTCATAGAAATAACAGCAGAGAACTTCCCTAACCTGGGGAAAGGGATGGAAATCCATGTGAAAGTGGCTCCCTGATCTCCCAAATATGTCGATGTAAAAAGACCTACTGCAAGGCATACAATAGTGAAACTGGCAAAACTTAATGACAAAGAAAAAATACTAAGGGCAGCAAAGCAGGAGAAAATAATCTGTAAAGGAATCCCTATCAGACTTTCATCAGATTTCTCTGCAGAACACTTACAGGCTAGGAGAGACTAAAATGACATATTCATATCTTGTAAGGATAAACACTTTCAGCCAAGAATACTCTATCCAGTGAAAATATCCTTCAGATATGACAGAGAAATAAAAACTTTCTCAGATAAACAAAAGCTAAGGGAGGTCATAGCCACAAGAGCTCCCTCTACAATAAATCCTCAAGGAGGCTTTCATATATGAAAAAAAAAAATGGAGAAAGGAGTTACAAAGCATGGAGTAAGGAGATAAATAGGTAGACAAAATCAGGAAGTTGTAGCTATACATCAAAAAGGTTAGCAAGTATTCAAGTATAGCATTAGAGATAAAGGGAAGGAAAACATCAAAAAAAAAAAAAAGATAATCTTGTCATTTTAACCACAAACTCAAAACACAAGATGGAATATGTGACAAAAACAACATAGGAGGGGTAGAGGAACAGCACTGAATTGGTTGGTTTTCTATGGAAATAAGAGGCCATCGGAAAATGCATGATCTTATCTACAAGATTTTGCATACAAACCCCATGGTAACCACTAGACAAAAAAGCAGAACAGAGACACAAATAATAAATAAGGAGAAAACAAAGAAGCCCAACATAAGAAACTACATAACTCAATTGGTAGCCCAAAACACATGGGACAAGAAACAAAGGAAATGCAGGAGAACCAGAAAATGAGTGATAAAATATCATCATTAAGCTCTCACATATTGATAATCACCCTAAGTGTAAATGGATTGAATTCTCCAATAGAAAGACACAGAGTGGCAAGAAAGATTAGAGAACAAGACCCAACAATATGCTGCCTCTAAGAAACACATCTCAGCTCCAATGACAAACACAGACTCTGAGTGAAGGGATGGAAGACGATACTCCAAGCTAATGGCAAACAAAAGAAAGCAGGTGTTGCAATCTTTATATCAGATAAAGTAGACTTCAAGATAAGGTAGGTAAAAAGAGACAAAGAGGGGCAGTATATAATGATCAAAGGGACACTGCAATAAGAAGACATAACACTTATAAATATCTATGCACCCAATACAGGAACACCAAAGTACATTAAGCAACTGTCAACAACCTAAAAGGAGATATTAATACTAACACAATAATAGTAGGGGACCTTAACATTCCATTCACATAAATGGATAGATCATCCAGACAGAAAATCAACAAGGATACAGTGGAATTAAATGAAGAACTAGACCAGTTGGACCTAATAGAAATATAGAACATTCCATCCAAAAACAGCAGAATATACATTCTTCTCAAGTGCCCATGGAACATTCTCAAGGATAGACCATATGTTGGGAAACAAGGCAAGCTTGAATAAATTTAACAAGATTGAAATAATAACAACCATCTTTTCTGATCACAGTGCTATGAAGCTAGAAATTAATTACAATAATAAAGCTGAGACAAGGACAAAGGTGTGGAGACTGAACAACATGCTATTGAACAACCAATGGATCGTTGAAGAAATTAAAGGAGAGATCAAAAACTGTCTGGAGAGAAGTGAAAATGTAAACACAGCATGCCAACTCGTATGGGATACAGCAAAAGCATTACTAAGAGGGAAATTCATCGCAATACAGGCTCACCTTAACAAACAAGAAAAATCCCAAATAAGCAATCTCAAAATACACCTAACTGAATTAGAAAAAGAAGAACAAACAAAGCCCAAAGTCAGTAGAAGGAGAGAAATAATAACAAGCAGAGCAGAAATAAATTCAATCGAAACAAAAAAAGGCAGTAGAAAAGATTAATGAAACAAACAGCTGGTTCTTTGAGAAGATAAACAAAATTGACAACCACCTAGCCAGACTTACAAAGGAAAAAAGAGAGAAAGCCCAGATAAATAAAATTAGAAATGAAAGAGGAGAAATAACAACAGATACCACAGAAATACAAAGGATTATAAGAGAATACTACAAAAAACTATATGCCAACAACATCGACAATCTAGAAGAAATGGATAAATTCGTAGCTGTTTTCAACCTTCCAAAGCTGAATCAAGAAGAAATAGATAATCTGAATAGACCCATCACAGGTAAATAAATTGAAACAGTAATCAAAACCATCCCAAAAAAGAAAAGCCCAGGACCAGATGGCTTCTCTGGAGAATTCTACCAAACTTTCAGAGAGAATTTAATACCTATCCTTCTCAAAATATACCAAAGAATTAGTGAAGATGGAAAGCTTCCTAACACATTCTATAAGGCCAACATCACTCTAATACCAAAGCCTGGCAAGGACAACACAAAAAAGGAAAACTACAGGCCAATATCACTGATAAACATAGATGCAAAAATCCTCAACAAAATATTGGCAACTCGAAGACAGCAAAACATCAAAAAGATCATACATCACGATCAAGTGGGATTCACACCAGGGACACAAGGATGGTTCAACATCTGCAAATAAATCAATGTGATACATCACATTAACAAAATTAGGAATAAAAAACACATAATCATCTCAATAGATGCAGAGAAAGCATTTGACAAGATCCAACAGCCACTTATGATAAAAACTCTTAACAAAATGGGGATAGAAGGAAATTACCTGAAGATAATAAAGGCTGTATATGACAAACTTACAGCCAACATCATACTCATTGGGGAAAAACTGAACGCATCTCAATGAGAACAGGAATAAGACAATGATGCCCACTATCATCACTCTTATTCAACATAGTAATGGAGGTGCTGGCCAGAGCAATTAGGCAAGAGAAAGGAATAAAAGGATTCCAAATAAGGAGTGAAGAAGTGAAACTGTTGCTGTTTTCAGAAGACATGATCTTATATATAAAAAAAAAAACCCTAAAAAAAATCCATTGGAGAACTATTAGAAATAATTAACAACTACAGTAAAGTTGCAGGGTACAGAATCAACTCAGAAAAACCAGTTGCATTTCTGTATTCTAATAATGAACTCACAGAAAGAGAACTCAAGAATACAATTCCATTTACAATCATAACAAGAAGAATAAAATAGAATATATTTAACCAACGAGGTGAAGAACTTATACAATGAAAACTATAAGACATTATTGAAATAAATAGATGATATAAAGAGATGGAAAGAGATTCCATGCACATGGATTGGATGAATAAACATAGTTAAAATGTCCATACTACCTAGATTCAATGCAATCTCAATCAGAATCCCAATGAAATTCTTCACAGAAATAGAACAAACAATCCTAACATTCATATGGGGCAGCCAAAGACCCCCAAATTGCTAAAGCAATCGTGAGAAAAAAGAACAAAGCTGGAGGCATCACAATCCCTGACTTCAAAATGTACTGCAAAGCCATAATAATCAAAACAGCATGGTACTGGTACAAAAACAGTCACACAGATCAATGGAACAGAACTTAAAGCCCAGAAATAAACCAAGCATCTATGGACAGCTATTCTTCAACAAAGGTACCAAGAACATACAATGGAGAAAAGATTGTCTCTTCAACAAATGGTGTTTGGAAATCTGGACAACCACTTGCAAAAGAGTGAAAGTAGACCATTCTCTTACGCCATACACAAAAATAAACTCAAAATGGACCAAAGACTTGAAGACAAGTTCTGAAACCGTAAAACTCCTGGAAGATAGTATAGGTAGTATACTCTTTGACGTCAAACTTAAAAGGATCTTTTTGAATACCATATCTTCTCGGACAAGGTAAACAAAAGAAAAGATAAATAAGTGGGCCTTTGTCAGACTAGAGAGCTTCTGCAAGGCAAAAGAAACTGGGATCAAAACAAAAAGACAACCCACCAATTGGGAGAAAATATTTTCAAATCATCTATCCAACAAGGGGTTAATCTCAATAAAATATAAGGAACTCACACAACTGAACAACAAAAACAAACAACCCAATCAAAACATGGGCAGAGGATATGAACAGACATTTTGCCAAAGAATATGTACATATAGCCACTAAACGCATGAAAAGATGTTCAACATCACTAATCATCAGGGAAATGGAAATCAAAACTGTACTAAGATACCACCTTATGCCTGTTAAAATGGCTATAATCACTAAGACTAAAAATAGCAAATGTTGGAGAGGGTCTGGAGAAAAGGGAACCCTCATACATTGCTGGTGGGAATGCAAAATGGTGCAGCCACTACGGAAAGCAGTATGGAGATCCCTCGAAAAACTAAAAGTAGGGGCTGGCTCCATGGTCGAGTGGTTGAGTTCGTGCACTCCACTTCTGCGGTACAGGGTTTCACTGGTTTGGATCCTGGGTTTGGACATGGCACCGCTCGTCAGGACACACTGAGGTGGTGTCCCACGTGCCACAACTAAAAGGATCCACAACTAAAATATACAACTATATACTGGGGGGATTTGGGGAGAAAAAGCAGGGGAAAAAAGATTAGCAACAGTTGTTAGCTCAGGTGCCAATCTTTACAAAAAAAAAATAAATAAATAAAAATAGAAATACCATATGACCCAGCTGTCCCACTACTGGATATCTACCCAGACAACTTGAAGTCAATAATCCAAAGTGACATATGTACCCCTATGTTCATTGCAGCACTATTCATAACAGCCAAGACATGGAAGCAACGCAAGTGTCCATCGACTGATGACTAGATAAAGAAGATGTAGTGTAGATACGTATGTACATATATATATATATATGTATATGTATACATATGTTTGCAACAATGTGGATGGACCTGGAGGGTATTATGCTAAGCGAAATAAGACAGACTGAGAAAGAGAAACACCACATGATTTCACTCATATGTGGAATATAAACAAACACATGGACAAAGAAAACCGTTCAGTGTTTACCAGGGGAAGGGAGTGGTGGACACAGCGGGTGAAGAGGACTACATGTATTGTGATGGACAAGAGATACAGTACAACTGAAATTTTACACTGTTGTAAACTATTATGAATTCAATGAAAACTAATAACAAAAATAAGTTGGGCAGAGCATGGAGGATTTTTAGGGCAGTGAAACTATTCTGTATAATACTAAAATGATGGACACCTGTCTTTATACATTTATCAAAACCCATAGACTATACAACATCAAGAGTGGACCCTATCGTAAACTGTCAACATTGAATGTTAATGCTGTGTCAATGTAGATTCATTGATTTTAACCAAGCCACCACTCTTAATGAGATGTTGAGAGCAAGGGAGGCTGCACATGTGTGGGGTCAGGGGGTATATGGAAATTCTCTGTACTTTTCAGTCAATTTTGCTGTAAACCTAAAACTGCTCTAAAAAAATTTGTCTATTAAAAGAAAGTTGAGCATGTTTGTGTGGGTCTGTTTTTGGGTTCTCTATTCTGCTCCACTGATTTATATGTCTATCTCTATAACAAAATGAGATAATTAAATTACTGTACCTATATAAGAAATCTTGAAATCTTAAAGCTCAATTAAGATATAGTTTACATGCTAACCAGAAGGCTTAATGGACATTATGTCCATCAATTTTATAGTAATTATCCAAAGTATTGTACATAAACAGTGCATAAATAAAGATAACTTGTTATTTGCAGGCCTAATGTTAATCAATATTATCAGCATAGTTAATGTCATGCCATTTGACAGATTAACTCACAAGTAATCTAGAGTTTAAGGTGGGTTTTTCATATCTTAATAATAAAAATTGTAACTTAATGAGCAATACAAAGACAATGTGGAGGTAAAAGTCCAGAGATTTCACATATTTCTATCAGTCTCTATGATTATATTAGTCTTAATAACGCTTAGTTCAGAAAAAGAACCAAATGATTTTATAATTATAAAGAAATAATATGAAATTTCTTCATCCATGTCTAGTACAACCAAATCTCATTGAAACATAAGACTCTTGATTTTATCATAAAACTCTATTTCCTCTATAAGAGGAAACTGCCTATCAAGATATTTACCAGAAAACCTAATATTCTCATTAAATATGTCTGATTGCCAGCTTTCACATATGGAGTCATTATCTGTATCGCTCTGAGTGTCCAGCCTTTTAGCTCAGATTTCCCAATGTTATATTTATAATTTCCTTTGGTCAATATTTACAATGCTGCTGATTTATATTTTATGAAAGAAATGCAGTTGAATTATTATGCAAAATCTTTTAAAGACTGATTGTTCTTTCCAAGAACTAGATGTTTCTAATTGGGTATTAAATGTACTCCTGTGGCAATTTGATTTCTATACCAAGTATGGTATACTTTCTTATAGCTCCTTTTCTAGACTGTGATCTCCCCAATGTCATCAGCCATGGTTTGTCATTTTATACCCAGTGCCTACGTCTGAGCAAACGCTCAACAGTTTATGAAATGAAGGAAGAAAGAGAGGGAGGGAGAGAGAAAAGAAGGATCTGATCTTTATGTACACTCTTGACTTTTAAAATCACTTCTCTTGGATTTATCAAATTAATTTTCTCAAAACACTAGGTAGCAAATTAATATTCATTAATTTATATACTATATATGCATATTAGGTAACATCACTAGAAATGTTTCGAATAACGTTTTAAAGAAATTTCTGTGGAACTTTTGCACGTTACTCCCTTTGATTTCCACCAAGTCTAAACCATTGTACATATAAGTCCCTCATTGGTCTCTTGAGTTCATGCACAATTGTTCTCTTCTCATGTGTCACTGCATGATGTCTTGTCAACTCACTCGACATACTGATGTACAAGTCATAATAGTTTTTGAAGTTGCCCCCATCATTATCAGCTGCTAATATGATGGTCACCAAAAGAATACTGCTAACAGTTCCAGACTTCTGGTCATATTGCTACATTCTCTGAAATGTGCTGTATCGCCATTCTTACATTGGGTCACTCTTAGGCACCTAGGCACTAATCAATCACAATATATCATTCTGATGACAAGGACGCTTTTCTTATGCTTCTACCTGTAGCCCTCTCTGTTTAGAAGAAAAAATAAGAATAAGAGTATAGTTTGGGGCCACATAAATACACTCAGAAACAGATTTCCCAAACACTTTTGTCTAATTTGTTTCTTTTTTCTTTCTTTGTCTGTTTTGTTTCTTTTCTATAAACATTGTCTTCTGCCCTTGTGTTCTATTTGGCATAAAGGCTGTTTATTCCAAGGAAACCTCCTTTCAATGAGGAAGTAATGTGGTACTGTTGTATTTTATTTCAGGATCTTTGTCGGAACTGGGTTAGGAGCGTCTATCAGAGAGATTGGTAATTTAATATCAAGATGATTTGAGAGGTTGACTGAAGCTTAGTCATTAGTAAATACCACAGGCTTTCCTGTTTACGTTCTCTGTTCTGATTCTAGCACCATTACTTCAAATAGGATTGCATGAACAAAACCAAGAGTGGCTCCATAGTTCATCCTTTTATTGTGGCACCTAAAAATCATCCTCATTTTCTTTTTATGACAAAGAGCCTTTCTAGGTTGAGGAAAAATTCATATGTTTTATAATGTTCATAACGAGTTTTTAAAGAGGACTCCATTGAGAAACCAAACATTTTCAGGTGCTTTTACCAAGAATAAAATGGTAACAAAACAAGATATTTCAAACCAATTTTTAAAACTACTACAATTGTGAGAAGGTAAGAAGTCTCCCCTCCAGAGGAAACCCCCAACACAGATCTTTAAAAGAGGAGAGGGAATTGAAATTAGCAATTTTTCAACTAAGTTCTATTAAAATAATGTTAGGAAGTCCACTAGCCACCTACAGAAACCATTACATGTCTGTTTATTTTGGATGATTTATGACGTTTTAATATAGGTAATTAATGCCTCAAAGTATGAAAGAAATTTTTGTTTTTGAGGTGGTTTAGCTTCACCTGAAGTTTTCCCAGTATGATGACAGTATGAGCAGCATACTTTTTTTGCTTTGTGTCCTTTCTCTCAGGCAAACATCCTTCCTTTTACACCCTCTTTTCTATATAGTAGAGAGGGTGCTCCCCACTGGCAGAAGACACTCCTATCTGGCTCAGGGGAAACAATGTAGTTATGTTTCTAAGTGCATGTTTGTTGACGGATAGTCGAGGAAACAGCTAAGTAGAACTGAAGGTATATTTTCAGTTTAACCAGAATCAGAAGAAAAAGACGAAGTAATTCCCTAATTTAGTTTTCTGAGCTCATCTTTTATCCATCACTTTTTGCTAACTAGATGAAACAATTAAATTGACATATCAGGAATTCTCTAATAAGAAAATTATTTATTGATATATTTCAAAAAGGGTGTTACATTTTACATAACTTTAATAAACCATTCCATATTTAAGCTATATTTAGTTTTCCTTTTACAAAATTGTAATAGTGTGTCATGCTAACTTTTAAATGGTTTAGAACAATAAATTAAAATTATATAATGAATATTTTTATACTGTGTACATTACATTACCATTGCACATCATGTCCGTTTAGAATATCAAGTAAATGGGTTTTCGGATTGCAATATATGCTCATTACGTTAATCAGTTGCTTCTGCTTTCTGAGATTGTTTAATGGAAAGAGGCAGAGGCAGTTTCAAGTGGTTTTAAAGGCTTAAAAACTAATCAAAAGCATATTTTCAAATTCTCTTGTTAATAAATATGGAAAATTAATCAGGATATTGCTAGGCACCAACCAAATTATATAGATTATCTCATAATAACATTGTGAGATAGTACTATCATTATCTCCATTATGCAGATGGAACAGCTATTTCTTAAAGATGCTAAGTAAACAGCACAAGGTCACAGAACTTCTCGAAAGTACTGGGACTTGAACACAAGTTGTCTAAATGGACTCTCCATTAAAAATATATCCATGTATCTCTTTATAAGTAAAAATAACATCTTTTAAAATAATGAATGAAAATCATTAAAAAGAAGATTAAAAAATGAAGATGAAAACAAAACATTTTTAAAGTGCTTTTTGATTATTTGAACCAACTGGTATGTCACTGTGCTTTTAATTTGCACTTACCTGAGACATATGATGTGGAATATCGTTTCAAGTTTATTTGCCATCCGTATGTCATCTTTGGTGAGATGTCTATTAAGATCTTTGGCCCATTGTTTGACTGGGTTGTTTGTTATCTTATTGTTGAGTTTTAACAGGTCTTTGTATATTTTGGATAACAGTCCTTTATCAGAAGTGTCTTTTGCAAATATTTTCTCCCAGTCTGTGGCTTGGCTTCTAATTCTCTTGATATTGTCTTTTGCAGAGCAGAAGATTTTAATAAAATCCAGCCAATCAATTATTTCTTTCATGGATCAGTTCTTTGGTGTTGTAAGTAAAAAATCATTGCCATATCCAAGATCATCCAGGTTTTCTCCTATTTTATCTTCTAGAATTTTGATAGTTTTGATTTTTTGCAATTAGATCTATGATTCATTTTGAGTTAATTTTTGTGAAGGGTCTAAGGTCTGTGTCTAGGTTAATTTTTTTTGCATGTGGGTGTCCAGTTGTTCCGAACGATTGGTTTACTCCTTTGTATTGCCTTTGGGTTTTGCCGAACATTAATGGACTTTATTTATGGGAGTCTATTTCTGTTCTATTGCTCTCTATTCTGTTCCATTAATCTATTTGTTTATTGTTGTGCCACTACCATACTGACTTGATTCTTGTAGCTTTATACCAACTCATAAAGTTTGGGTAGCATCACTCCCTTAACTTTGTTCTTCTCTCTCAATATTATGTTGGCTATTCCAGGACTTTTGTCTTTCCATATAAACTTTATAATAAATTTGTCATTATTCATAAAATAAAAAGACCCATTTCTGAAATTTAAAAAATAATCTTAGATAAGTTTTTCTATAATCATTTAATTTAATTCTAAACCACATTGTTTGAATTTGACAAGAGTTATGAGGTGTTTACTGTGAAGTCAAGGCTATGGACTAGAATCCATAGACAAATATAGTGCTGCTTTTACAGAGATGCATGCTATTTGATTAGGACTGAGATATAAGTAGTTAAACTAACAAGAAAAACAGTGAATATAGTAAAACTTAAAATGATTTAGTGAGATCCAAACTAATTTATATTTGTGAAAAATTTATGTAGATTTATTTTATTTTATTTCAAGCATATGCTGCTATTCCACTACAACTCTAAAATGAGATCATTTCATCCAATGGCCCAAGACATGTGTGGTAAGCTAAATAATGGACCCATGCATATGTCTTCAATCTCATTCTCAGAATCTGGGAATGTTATCTTAATGGCAAAAAGGATTTGCAGATATAGTTAAGTTAATAATTGTGAGATGGGAAGATCTTCCTGGGTTATCCAAATGGGCCAATGTAATGATAGCAGTCCTATGAGAGTGACGCAAGGAGAGTTACCATCAGGAGGAGAAGGTAATGTGATCTCAGAAGCAAAAGATTGGAGTGATGAACTTGAAGATGGAGAAGAGGACACAATCAAAGAAGACAGGAGACTACTCAAAGTTGAAAGGGGCAAGGGAATGAATTCTCCCCTCAGAGCCTCCAGAAGAAACCAGCCCTGATGACATTTTAACTTCAGCCCAGTGAAACTGATTTCAGACTTCTAACTTCATCTGTAAGAGAATAAATTTGTGCTGTTTTAACTCACTAGGTTTGTGTTAATTTATTACAGCAGCAATAGGAAACTAATGCCACATGTATTAAATTTGTTCCCTAATTTATACTATGAATATTTTATATATAATTTTGTTAGAACTATTTTGGTTAAGTGTTTGACCATACCTATATTGAGGAAAGTGACTTTGTGGTAATTTTTGTCACTAATTTTATACATGCTTTAAATGACTACCAATTTCTAGTACAGTATTTTCAGATAACTGAGAATGTGTCATTTTATAGGAATTCTATTTATTCAACAATTAAGTTTTTGGAATTGCAGGAACCAAGCATTGTCCTATGCTGGATATTGGGTAATTCAATACTATAAAAATAATAAAATAGATCATCTATAACTTAAAAATATTATGACTGTACTTGAAACTCAGTGAAAGAGTTTAATAGCATATTAAACACAACAAAAGGGAGACTAGGCAACGTGGATCATAGGTCTGAAGAGATTTTACAGAGAGATTCACAAAGACAAAAATTTAGAAAATTCCCAAGAGTTGGAAAAAAATATACAGTATTGTAAAATTATGAGGTACATATTTATTTCAGAGATGATGAGAGTAAGTAGCTTGAAATAAGTATTTTAAGATGTAATTCCAAACAATTGTTCAAACTGAAGAGATAATGACCCATAGATACAAAGACAAACAAGACAAACAATCACCTCAAAGAAACCTCACTATGAACCCCAAGTAGGAGTCCTGTTTCTCTTCGAAATCCAACCCTAGAAGATCATTGTACCCAATCCACTACTGCATATTGTATAGATGCTTTCTTATGTATGAAATAAGTACTTTGTAAATTAACTTATAGAACAATTTCAATTAACTACTCTATCATATATATATATATCAAGTAATGAATTTTAGTAGTAACTTTTATCATCAATATCATATGTTAACTTCTGCTTCCAGCTTTATCCTATGTGAAACAACTAAAAAACTTTAAAAAATATATAAAACAGCAGTTTGATGGCCAGCAAGCAAGGAAAATTAGAGATCCCTGAGAGGCAGGAAACAAACTAAAAGAGCTCTACAATTGTCTAAGTTTATACCCATGAGAGTTTTCAGGCTGAGTTCCAAGAATGGGAAACCCAGGCAGAACCAGATGGATTCTCTGAGATGAGGAGATGGAGATGAGAATTGGAAGAGAGTAGGATGGCTAGAGATCTCCGGGCAGAATACTGGAGAGGTTCTGGAGAGGGTAGAGATGAACAGAGAGAGAGAACTAGGTATCTACAGATCTAAACCAATGAGGAAACCATATCCTGAGTTTACAAGAGTTGCGAATAGTGCTTCCTGCCATCAGCAGACAGGAAAAACTAATGTACATGTACAGTACTAAGAAAATTCTTGTCTCCCTAGTGGGGAATGGTTAACCCTAGAATAAACACTACCTGGTCCACCTAAAAACCTTAAAATAAAATCAAAAAAAGGTCAAACTATTTCCAAGTTTACTTAACTGTATCCCAGAACAAAATTTAATGTAAGAATATGTAAATTATACAATACTCAACAACGTAACATTAACAATAATAAAACCCAATGAGAAATTACCAAGAAAGCAAAGAAGCAGAAAAACATGCCCCATAATGATGGAAAAGATCAATCATCTAAAACCAATGTAGAAGGGCACCAGTATTATAATTAGCAGACAAGTACAGTAAAATTATAATTATAACTGCATCCCATGTGCTGATAAATCTAGAGGAAAGGATGAGTACGCTAAGTATGGGCACAGAAGATGTAAAAAGGTCTCATATTAAACTATTAGAAATGAAAATTACAATGTCTCTATACACTTGGTGGAATTAGCAATCAATTAGACATTGAGGAAAAAACCTTGTGGACTCAGAGACATAACAATAAAAACTATTCAAAATGAAACACAAAGAGAAAAAAAGACACCCCCCAAAGAAAGAATTTTCTAGAGTTTCAACGAGCTTTGAAATAACTCCAAGCAGTCACATATGTGTGTGTATATATATGTATATATGTATACATATGTGTATATATATGTATACATATGTATGTGTACATACAATGTATGTATACCTATGTATACACATATATATGTGTGTATATATATGTATATACATATATATATTTGTATATACATATATATGTGTGTGTAATTTGGGTACCTAAAAGAAAGGGAAGGACAAAAAAAGAGAAAAAATAGTGCTTAAGATTTTTCCAAATTTGAATGAAACCATAAACCCACAGATCCAAGAATCTCAACAACCTTAAGCACTAGAAACACCCAAAAAACTATATCAAGCCACTTAATATCATAATCAAATTCCCCCAAATTAGTGACAATGAGAAAATCCTAAAAGCAGCTAGAGAAGAAAGACAAACAAACAAACATATATTTGGGAACAAATACAAAGGAGACAGCATATTCCTTCTCAGAAACAATGAAAGTGAGAAGACAGAGGCCCAACACCTTTAAAATATTGAAAGAAAAAAAATAAAATTAAAATTCTATATCCAGCAAAAATACCTACCTTTCAAAACTGACAAAATAAAAAATTCATTCCTAATAAACTTTAAAGAATGTTTGCAAACTAGAAAGCCATTTCTTCTGATACGATGCTGTCATGTGTGGACTTATGTAAGAGCCTGAAATTTTCCCAGATTATGTCCTAAAGAACTGCAGTTTTGGTTGACTTTATAAAGATATATTTTACTTACAGTTAAATCCACAAATCTTTAGTGTGCAGACTGATGAATTTTTACATACATATACATTCACGTAACAGAGTAAGGTACTGAATATTCCCACTGCCCTGGAAGGCTCCTTCACCATCATTGTGTTAGCCCTAAAGTAACCACTTGTCTGGCTGCTATCATCATAGATAAGCATTGCCTGTTTCTAATTCCATACAGATAGAATCACACAGAACGCATTCTCATATGAGTGATTTCCTTAAATAAAATATTATGAGGGGTCGGCCTGGTGGCGCAGTGGTTAAGTTTGAACGTTCCACTTTGGTGGCCCAAGGTTCACTGGTTCAGATGTTGGGTGCAGACCTACACACTGCTTGTCAAGCCATGTTGTGGCAGGTGTCCCACATATAAAGTAGAGGAAGATGGGCATTGATATTAGCTCAGGTCCCATCTTCCTCATCAAAAAGGGGAGGATTGGGGGCAATGTTAACTCAGGGTTAATCTTCCTCAAAAAAAAAAGAAAAGAAAAAAGAAATAAAATAAATAAAATATTATGAATGCAATCTTCCTCTTTGCTTTTATGTGCATCAGTATTGCTGTATAGTATTTCTTTGTAAAAAAAAAATTACTCATTCTAATGTTTATGGATCTTGGTTTGTTTCCACGTCTTGTCCATTAAACTAATTAGCTACGAACATTTTTGTACCTTTTTTTGGTAGACATACTTCCTTTTTTTAATATGAAATTCTTTTTTTTTTTGAAGTTATATATCTGGAAGCGGGTTTGTTAGTTCATAAAACACAGCTATCTTTAATTTTGTAAGTATGGCTAAACATTTGTTCCAAAGTGATTATGTCAAATTACATTGTCACCAGCAATGTAACAGAGCCCCAGTTGTTCCACATCTTTGACAAATAGTGCATGAGGTTATTTTAAACTTTTCCAGAGAGAGAAACATTAAAAGAAAGAGAGAGGGGAAGAGAGAGAGAAAACACTGCAATACCAAAGTACAATCTATGAAACACAGACAATTCCATAAAGCTTTGACTGAGATAAGAGAATATGTTTTGGAGTTTACACGTACCATTTCAGATATGTTGAAGAATACACATTTCCTACAAAATGAGGCAAAAATTCCACAAACCAACCTCAGTGTTTCTTTAAATGCATTAATCCTTTTCCCACCATTTTGACTGCCAGCTAGCCATCTTGAACCCAAATTCTTGCAACTGTCCTTTTCTCACTCTTTTAACCGATCTCAAGAACAATCAGAAGGGAAATTATCTTTAATATATTCCCTATCCTTTTTATTCCCTATCCTAAACCTTTCCCTACAGCCAATAATTAATTATTTTTAATGATGAAAAACTCTTTTATACTATCAAAAACGTTGGCTTCCTTTTGCAGCATGACTCTTTGTACACTTCAGAAAGCAGATGTCAGTGTGACAAAAAGAAATATACAGAACACAAAAACACTAAGAAAAGTAATTTCTAAAATAATTATTTGAGGAAAATGGGAGTGGAAAGGTGCATATATTGATCCAGATTATAGTTGAGTACTGAAGAATTGGAGTAAAAAAGTCAAAGGCTAAATAAATCAAATTCTTGTCTCCAATCTATTAAATGAAATATTTTGAAGATAGTGTTGTTTAATGTCATTTAACCTCCGCACACTTTTCTCACATTATAGAACAAAAATAAATAAACAATTACCAACTACTACTGCAGGCAAAAAAAAAATTTGAAAGCAAAATAAGCACAACCTCATCAATTCTAGTCTATGTTTAGCAAAATAATAACCATATGCTGTCTATTTTTGTATGTATACTTGTACTATGAAAAGATTGAAAATGTCTTCATTCACTGTCACCACTCTTATTTAACATAGTATTGGAAGTCCTAGCCAGAGCAATCAGGCAAGAAAAAGAAATAAAAGGGATCCACATTGGAAAAGAAGAAGTGAAACAGTCACTCTTTGCAGAAGGCATGATTTTATATCTAGAAAACCCTAAAGAGTCCACTAAAAAACTTTTAGAAATAATAAAGGAATACAGTCAAATTGCAGGATACAAAATCAATGTACAAAAATCGGTTGCGTTTCTATACACTAACAACGAAGTAGCAGAAAGAGAAAATAAGAATACAATCCCATTTACAATTGCAACAAAAAGAATAAAATACCTAGGAATAAACTTAACGAAAGAGGTGAAAGATCTGTACACCAAAAACTATAAAACACTGTTGAAAGAAACCGAAGAAGACACAAAGAAAAGGAAAGATATTCCATGCTCTTGGATGGGAAGAATTAACATTGTTAAAATGTCCATACTTCCTTAAGCAATCTATAGATTCAATGCAATCCCTATCAAAGTTCCAACAACATTTTTTACAGAAATAGAACAAAGAATCCTAAAATTTATATGGAACAACAAAAGACCCTGAATAGCCAAAGGATTCCTGAAAAAAAAGAACAAAGCTGGAGGTATCATACTCCCTGATTTCAAATTATGCTACAAAGCCATAGTAACCAAAAC
The DNA here is from genome assembly GCF_021613505.1 of Equus quagga. Classification (NCBI taxonomy): domain Eukaryota; kingdom Metazoa; phylum Chordata; class Mammalia; order Perissodactyla; family Equidae; genus Equus; species Equus quagga. The sequence goes on from NC_060269.1 coordinate 26,337,327, forward strand.
AGCATGGTACTGGCACAAAAAGAGACACACAGATCAATGGAACAAAATTGAGAGCCCAGAAGTAAACCCACACATTTATGGACAGCTAATATTCGACAAGGGAGCCAAGAGCATACGATGGAGAAAGGAGAGTCTCTTCAATAAATGGTGTTGGGAAAACTGGACAGCCACATGCAAAAGAATGAAAGTAGACCATTCCCTTACACCATGCACAAAAATCAACTCAAAATGGATTAAAGACTTGAATGTAAGACCCGAAACTATGAGACTTCTAGAAGAAAACATAGGCAGTACGCTCTATGACATTGGTCTGAGCAGCATATTTTCAAGTCCCGTGTCTGACAGGGCAAGGGAAACAAAAGAAAAAATGAACGAATGGGACTACATCAAACTAAAAAGTTTCTGCACAGCAAAGGAAACCATCAACAAAATGAAAAGACAACCTAACAATTGGGAGAAGATATTTGCAAACCACATATCAGATAAGGGGTTAATATCCAAAATATACAAAGAACTCATACAGCTCGACAACAAAAAAACCAACAATCCAATTAGAAAATGGACAAAAGATCTGAACAGAGATTTCTCCAAAGAAGATATACAGATGGCCAACAGGCATATGAAAAGATGCTCAACATCATTAGCTATCAGGGAAATGCAAATCAAAACTACAATGAGGTATAACCTCACTCCGGTCAGAATGGCCATAATTAACAAGACAAGAAACAACAAATGTTGGAGAGGGTGTGGAGAGAAGGGAACGCTTGCTCACTACTGGTGGCAGTGCAAACTGGTGCAGCCACTATGGAAAGCAGTTTGGAATATCCTCAGAAAATTAAGGATAGATCTACCATATGATCCAGCTATTCCACTGTGGGTATTTATCCAAAGAACTTGAAAACACAAAGGCATAAAGACACTTGCACCCCTATGTACATTGCGGCATTATAAACAATAGCCAAGACTTGGAAGCAACCTAGGTGCCCATCAAGGGACAAATGGATAGAGAAGATGTGGTATTTATACACGATGGACTACTACTCAGCCATAAGAAATGACGAAATCCGGCCATTTGTGACAACATGGATGGACCTTGAGGGTATTATGCTGAGTGAAATAAGTCAGAGGGAGAAAGTCAAATACCATATGATCTCACTCATAAGTAGAAGATAAAAATGACAAAAACACCACATAGCATTGGAGATTGGACTGGTGGTTACCATTGGGGAAGGGTGGGGGGGAGGGCAAAAAGGGTGATTAGGGTCACATGTGAGGGGATGCACTATAATTAGTGTTCGGGTGGTGAACATGATGTAATGTATACAGAATTCCAAATATGATGTACATCTGAAAAAAATAAAAATTAAAAAAAAAGTCTTCATTACTTGTCACTTCTGAGCAATATTCTTTTAAAATTGCCAGGGATAACTAAGATGCAGCTCTCTATACTACTAATAATTTTGAGTTTTGTAGGTAGTAAATTGGAAAGAAGATAAGAAAATTTAATTTGAAATAAAACTTTCTAATAGGTAGCATTATGATAATTCTCCTAAGCCTGTGGCTTAATAGCAAGACATATTTAAGAAAGAGAAAATGATGGCTAAAATGTAGCACATTCAGTGTTCTACTCTCTAAGAAAATAATATTTCTATATTTATCATCTTAACTTTATTACTTCCGTAGTTTGTAATGTGATGTCTCTATTGATCCTCTTTCCATGAAAATATGCACAGTTTATTACCTATTAAGAAATTCTAATTAAAATCCATATTGCCATAAATATGTGTACACTATCAGATTATTTAAAAAAACCCCAAACTCTTGCTTTTTTACCCTCAAAAGAAAGAGAAAGTATCTCTTCGTATAATGAAATTGGAATTATGGGCAATGAATGACAATGTTAGTTTTAAATAGAGTGAGATTTATAATTTATTAAATTCATTGAATTAAACAATTCCTGTCTATTGGTGTCATACAATGGCTGTGATTTTTGTATCATAGATAACTGTAATGATGACCAAGTTAACCATAATTTAAAATTTTTTTGTAAAAAACACACTGTTTTAATGTTTAAATTGCCAATGTTCTTTTTTATTTTTGTAACTAAAAGATTTGCAGTGATTTACTTTCCAACTAGTAAATATTAAGACTATTAAAAATCCTGTTCAAAAACTTCATAAATGGAAAATTATTCCTAAGTACATAAATCAGCTATGAATTTGCAATTTACACCTGATCCAATTCTATTATCACAAAGAGCTAGAATAAATATGAGAATGATTACTGCAAGTAGTAAATTTGCAAATAAAGAAAATGAGATTATCTAGATTCCTTTTGATAAAGAAATTTTTGGTAGATTAGCAATTTATTAATTTCAATACTAAGCGCCATTGAGATACACTAAGGTAATATTTCACAAAATTTGTTTATATATTTATCTTCCCACCATTATATATGTGCCCATGAGGGTAGGGGCTAAACCAGTACCATACTTATCAACTAAAAGGAAATTAATGAAATTATTTTAGTTTATGAATGTATCAATGAATAGATCATCCATTATGGCACTTTCAAAATTATGCAATTTTCCACTATTACTTTGTTTTTATCTTCCCAATATTATTTGATAATGTTGATTACTTTCTCATCTCACTGGATTTTCAGGACTCCATGCTTGTGAACACCTGAGTAGGATCAGTCTTTGGCCCTCTGTTGGCTTTTCTTTCTAATAAGTCCCTCAGAGAGTCTATACTCTGACTACACACCTATCAAGAGACAATTCCAAAATCCTGCCTCTAGCCCAGACATTTTCCTGTCATAATTTTATATTCAATTTGATCTGTGACTTATCCAAAATGCAAACTTGTCACTCTTGCTCTAAAATATCTGTTTATTTCACTTTTCTCACCTACCACATTAATACCTTAAATATGCCAAGTATTTTGTTCTTCACAGTTTCTTTTCAATGTATAGTTTCCACTTCTATAGTCATTGTCCCTGGAAGACAGTAATCTCCTCATGCTTGCCAATCACATTAGAGTTCTTTGTAGTGTTTCTGCTGCTCCTGATGCTAGTATATTTCATACCAAGCAGAATTTCTCATGTATTATTTATGCAAATATCACTAAATGTTATATTTTGTAACAGAAAATAAATAATTTAGATTTCACACATTTGTTCTTCTGTAGTTCTCTTTCGTCATCTGGATCCCTTCACATATTTTTTCCATGTTCATGTCTTAGTTTTGTATAATAGACCAGTTATTTTGTGCAAATTGTTACATTTGCCATTCTTTCAAGAAATCTTGTTCATTCAATTTTCCCATATACAAATTTCTCCCAATTTTTCTACATGTGCCTAGCATTTCCTTTACAATCTGTGCTGGTTTTTTGCTCTTTGGATCCATTCTGTGACCATCTCTTCTAGTAACACCATCCTGTCTCATAGCACGTAGTGTAGAGGAAATGATTCTCACTATTGCTAGTCCCGGGCCCTTCCTTCTCATTTGTTGCCATCTATCTCCTGAAGAATCATGATCCAAATTAAAATTTACCTTCTCATTGTACCTCTTTATGCCTTTTTATAATAATTTCCTTTTTCCCACTATGTGTTTATGTATTTTATAACAGAGTGCTGTCATTTAAAATTGACCCCTACCTCACACCACACATCAAAACTAATGTTAGACGAACGACAGAATTAAATGAAGATAATATGAGAGAATATATTTATATCCTTTGAGTAGGGGAGAATTCTTAAACACACCCTAAGAGCACAAAATGTAAAGAAAAGTAATTGCAATAAAAAATACATATTGTATGTTTCATTTATTTAAAATTCAATGACAGGTAAAACTACAATAGAGTGATAGGATTTCGGACACAGTTGCCTTTGGGGAAGAAGCGAGCAGTGATTGGGATGGAGTCTTCATGCTGCCAGTGTTCTAGCTCATCACCTGGTAGTTATACAAGTGTTATTTTGGTGATATTCCCAATGGTTTACAAATATTTGTTATGGACATTTCTATTTTTATTATGCTTTAATCGAAGGAAAGTTTAAAAATCTATTTTTAAAAACCACTGACAGGACAGAGGAGGTAATAAAACCAGGTCCCTAAGAATGTGAGAGGAGACACAATCAGAACAAGGATGGAGATAGTAAAGAAAAAGCAAAACTGGCTATGAAATGTGGGTGGATGTATTTTTAGAGTCCAGAGGAGCAAAGATCTTTAAATAGTTCTCATGTTATAACTTCAATTTTCTCTAAATTAGAAGTAAGTTGAAAGTTCAGATAAAAGATAGTGATATTTGTAAAGAAAGGAAACATTCTGACCATCATGGGGAATAGAAACCCAAGAAAATAGTAACAACCAATAACAGTAGATATAAAAAAAGAATCTGACTCATTAGTAATGTTAGACTATTGACAGATTTTAAGCCACACCCCTCCCTCTTTCCCTTCTACCTCACATCTTCCAAGGTAATAGGAAATCCTAGATACCCCTTCCTTTGACTTTGTGGGGAATTGTAATCATATAAGCCCCATCCAGATTACATGCCAAATTGTTACCCTGGACCCTCTCCCTAACCACCATAAAAACGTCAAACCAGTTTCCTTTCCTAGACTTCCTGAGACATTTTGGACCAATGTTGGAAGCTTGGTCTGCTCTCACACAGAAAGCATCATTTTGTGAGTAATAGACCTTTCATGTCTCTGTGGCATTATCAGTCCCAACATCGAGACCAAATTTTGGGTGAGGGAGTAGGGAATTGATCCCATCTCTGTGGTGTGATCATTACAGTAGGCTTGATGGGGTAGCATTGATAACCTATATGACACTGCTGAACGCAAAATGACCATACAATGGCAATAGTGTCAATGGTGCTAATCTACTGTGTGGAACAAGCGTCATCTGTCTAGGTATAGGTAGAAAGGCTGTTCAATTCACCTAAAGTTAAGATTTTTACAAGACAGGTATGCCAAAGTCACAAGCACCCAGAAAGTGGAAGGTTAATCTAAACCCCCATTTAATAACATCTGAAGATTGAGTATAGTGAGTACTGAAACTGACTGACAAATACAGAGAAAGTAAAGTATCAGTAGAGTGAAGACCCCATGAGGTAAAAGGTAGAACATTGGAGTATGGGCTTATAGCTAACAACTGCAAATAATATACCATAGCTACCATCATCCTGAAATATTTCACCTCTAGAATATTATATTTAGACATCTGAAGGTATGAGAGGAGGACCAGATTACTTAATTTAATATTTTATAAATGAAACAGTTCTAGATATTGGTAGCTATAGTGACTTAGATGAGGTCACAGGAGATGAGAAGGAGATGAGAGATGAGAATTTTGTGGATCGTTACTTTAGATTTTGATGTAATATGGTATGATAACATATTTAGGGTAGAAAGCCAGATCCTCAGGTCTTTCAATGTATGAAATGAGTGACAAAAAATTTGTTACATGAGAGTGGTCCAGTTGATGAACAAAGGTCTCAAAGCATGAGGTGATGTTAAAATGGTGAGGCGAAAAACTGTTAACGTGGGAACGAGGGAAGAAGGGACCTTCAAATTGAACAGATACATGTGTAGCGTGAGAGGTGATGAGCCTTCATTTGAAAAATGTACATGTACAGCAGAAATTTAGTGAAAATAGTTTTCAGCTATGTGTAGGAATATTAAAGAAGACTGGAAGAAGTGTGGAGAAAATAGAAGAGTTATTAGTTGATGATTAATAGTTGTAGAGGGCATGACTAAGGGTTTTGGAGGGTAAAAATGATTTGAAGGATATGTCACTGGTGCAAGAAGTCCAAAGTAGTGTGGGAATGGCTTGTAACTAACTGCAGTGACTTACATGTGGAAGTTGATTGAAGAATCCAGGCGTGTGAACCACGACAAGTTTAAATGGTAGTTACAATGTGATTTAGATAAGTAACTCAGTTCCCTAGCAGACAGGAACTCGAGTACTTTTGAGAATTCTAGAATGGCCACACAATGTGCTCAAGAATGTGACAGTGGTGACATGAAACAGCATTCTAATATTCCACAGGATGAATGTCTTCAGACAGCCAGGTCAGGTGGCATCATTTTGGGGATTCCAAAAAGTACAAACTTCATCCTATTTAAAGGGGTTATCCGTAGCATGTAGAGGGACTTCACTTGGGGGTTCAGTGTGAAGCTAGGACAAAAAGTGTTAGTTTGCAGGATGGGCTCCTTGTCACATGAGATAAAGAAAGGCTGGGAGGAAACAAATGCAATGGAGGTAATGATGAGGCTTAATCTGATCTTTGTATTGCCAGAACCTAGCAGAGATCCATTTGGTAAATAAATGACTTAAGAAATCTAAGACATTTACAGATTAAAGAAACAAAGAAAGAAATGTGGATGTCAGGCTTGTTTTCATTATAACAGAAAAGCTTTATTTGTATTTCAGCTTTAAAAAAAACCTGTCAAAATCTTTTTAAAATTCTAACTTCCGTAGAATGAATTGAATAGACTATAGTCTCAAACAGCAAATATTATGCTGAGATTTGTTTTTATTATATAAATATACACACACACGAGCGTGTATATGTATGTATGAATATATGTGCACAAAACGTACACGTATGTGGTTTAAAAAATTATAAAAAGGCATCCTCTCTAAACAGTTTAAGATGTATTCTATAACCAATGTCTTTGAACTTCAAACTGTGTCTCAACCAGATCTTATTCCTCTCACTTCTCTATTCTTAATAATGTGTGAATGATTTCAGCCTGGATATAGCCAGCATCTCAGTTTTTCATGAAAAAGAGTCTTCTATTCCTTTGGGGGACACTTATCCCTCACTAAACTTCTTGAGGCAATGCCCAAGGCATTTTTGTCATAAATGGATGTTGGATCTTGCCAAATGCTTTCTCTGCATCTATTGTGATGATCACGTGATTTTTATTCTTCATTTTATGATGTGGTGTATTGATTAATTTGTGGATGTTGTACCATCCCTGCAGCCCTAGAATATATCCCACTTGATTGTGGCATATGATCCTTTTAATGTATTCTAGTATTCGATTTGCTAATATTGTTGAGGATTTTTGCAACTATGTTCATCAGCAATATTGCCCTGTAATTTTTGTTTTCTGTGTTGTCCTTATTTAGTTTTGGTATCAGGTTAATGTTGGCCTTTTAAAATGAGTCAGGACATGTCCCCTCCTGTTCAATTTTTTGGAATAGTTTGAGGAGGATAGGTATTACATCTTCTTTGAATGTTTGGTAGAATTCACTGAGGAAGCCATCTGGTCCTGGGCTTTTGATTTTTATGTTTTTGATTGCTGCTTCGATCTCCTTACTGCTGAGTGCTCTATTCAAATTCTCTATTTCTTCTTGATTCAGTTTTGTGAGGTTGTGTAATTTTAAGAATTTATCCATTTCTTCTAGGTTACCCAATTAGTTGGTATGTAGCTTTTCATAGTATTCTCCTATAATACTTTGTATTTTTGTGGTATCCCTTGTAATTTCTCCTCTTTCATTTCTGATTTTATTTATTTGAGATTTCTCTCTTTTTCTCACTGTGTCTAGCTAAAGGTTTGTCAATTTTGTTTATCTTTTCAAGAAACCAGTTCTTACTTTCATTGAACATTTTTGTTGTCTTTTTAGCCTCTGCTTCATTTATTTCTACTCTGATTTTTATTATTTCCTTCCTTCTACTGATTTTGGACTTCATTTGTTCTTTTTCTAGTTTCTTTCTAGTTTTGAGTTTATTTTTTTCTAGTTTCTCTAACTCTAGTTTATTTAGGTGTAATATTAAATTGTTTTTTTTTTTTTGAAATTTTTCTTATTTCTTGAGGTAGGCCTGTGTTGCTATATAATTCCCTCTTAGTACCCCTTTCTGCTGCATACCACAGATTTTGATATGTCATATTTTCATTTTTCTCCAGGTATTTTAATTTCTTCTTTGATGTCTTTGTTGACTCAATAGTTGTTCAGTAGCATTTTGTTTAATGTCTACGTATTTGTGACTTTTCCAGTCGTTTTCCTGTAGTTGATTTCTGGTTTCATGCGGTTGAGTTCTGAAAAGACACTAGATATTATTTCAGTCTTCTTAAATTTAAGACTTGTTTTGTGGCCTAATATGTGATCTATCCTGGAGAATGTTCTATGTGTGTTCAAAAAGAATGTATATTCTGCACTTTGGGGATGGAATTTTCTGTATATATCTAATAAGTCCATCTAATCTGTCATTTAAGGACAGAGTTTCCCTGTTGATTTTCTTTCTGGAGCTTCTATCCACTAGTGTAAATGGAGTGTTAAAGCCCGCTCCTATTATTGTGTTGCTGTTAATATCTCTTTTATGTCTGTTAATATTTGTTTTACATATTTAGCTGCTTCTATTTTGGGTGCATAGATAATAACAAGTGTTTTATCCCCTCATTGTATTGTTCCCTTTATTTTTATGTAATTCCTTTCTATTCCTCTTGTTACAGTTTTTGTCTTAAAGTCTGTTTTTGTCTGATATAACTGTTGCTACCCCAGCTTTCTTTTAATTTTCATTGGCATGGAATATCTTTTTCCATCCCTTCACTTTCAGTTTGCGAGTGTATTTAGGTCTGAAGTGTGTCTCTTGTATATACAGCATACATAAAGGGTCTTGTTTTTTCGTCCATTCTGCCACCATGCGTTTTTTGATTGGAGTATTTTGTCCATTTACATTTAAAGTAACTATTGAAAAGTGTGTACTTATTGCCATTTTGTTATGTTTATTCTGGATGTTTTTGTAGTTCTTCTCTGTTCCTTTCTTCTTTTACTTCCTTCTCTAGTGATCTGATGGCTTTTTTTGGTCTTATGTTTGAGTTCCTTTCTCTTTGTTCTTTATGTATTTATTATTATAGGTTTCAGCTTTGCGGTTACCATGAGGTTCGTGTATAATAACCTATATAAATAGCAATCTATGTGAAGTTGATGGTCTCTTAAATTTGAACTCTTACTAAAAGCCCTATACTTTTACTCTTCCCCCGACATTTTATGTATTAGATCTCATACTTTTCTTCTTTTTTGTAGGTGTATCCCTTAACCTCTAATGGAATAGATATTTTTAGTAGTTCTGTCTTTTGACCTTTATACTAGCTCTATTGGTGGTTTACCTACTACCTTTACTGTATATTTGCCTTTACCAATGATATTTTTTCTTTGATAATTTTCTTTTCCACTTAAGTCCCTATAACGTTTCCTGTAAGGACAGTTTAGTAGTGATAAACTAATTTAGTTTTTGCTTTTCCTGAAAACTCTTTCTCTCTTCTTCCATTCTGAATGATAACCTTGGTGGATAGAGTATAGGCTGTAGGTTTTTGCCTTTCAGCACTTTGAATATATCATGCCACTCCCTTCTAGCCGGTAAGGTTTCTGCTTAGAAGTTAGCTGATAGCTTTATGGGGTTTCCTTTGTATGTCACCTGTTGCTTTTCTCTTGTAGTTTTTAGGATTATCTCTTTATCTTTAGTTCTTGACATTTTAATTATAATGTGTCTTGATGTGGGCCTCTTTGGGTTTATCTTGTTTGGTGTTCTCTGTGCTTCTTGTACCTGGATGTCTGTTTCCTTCCACAGGATGGAGAAGTTTCCAGCTATTATTTCTTCAAATAGTTTCTCTTTCTCTTAAACTCTCTCTTCTCCTTTTAGAACACCTATGTTAGTATGCTTGATGTTGCCCCAGTGGTCCCTTAAACTGTCCTCGTTATTTTTAATTCTTTTTTGTTTTTTCTGTTCAGCTTGGATGATTTCCTCTACTCTTTCATCTAGATTGCTTATCCATTCTTCTGTGTCATCTACTCTGCTGTTGATTGCCTCTAGTGAATCTTCAATGTCCATTATTATATTCTTCAGCTCTGATTGGTTATTTTTCATATTTTTCTAATTCTCTGTTGAAGTTTTCACTGTGTTCATCTATTCTTTTCTCCACTTTTGTGAGCATCCTTGTGATTATTAGTTTGCACTCTTTATCAGGTAGATTATTTATCTTTGTTTTGTTTAGTTCTTTTTCTGATGATTTGTCCTGTTCTTTTATTTGGAACATATCCCTTTGTCTCATTGTTTTTGCCTACTTCTCTGTGCTTATTTCCTGTATCAGGCAGATCTGTATTAGGCAGATTCTCCCAATCTTGATTATGTGACCTTATATAGGAGATGCCTTATGGGGCCCAGCAGCCTCCTCCCCTCTTGTTACTGGTGCCAAATGCTCCAGAGGTGTTCCCTGTGGGCTGTGAGTGCCCTTCTGTTGTGGTGGGGTTGCTTTTGCTGCAGGTGCGTGGGTAGGCTGGGCTCTCCTCTGGCTGGCTGGTTATGAGGTCCAGCTATGTACAGCTGCTAGGAGCATGTCATTAGGTGTGGAAAGCCCCTGGCACAGCTGGCTTCAAGGTCTAGTAATGCACAACTACTGTGGATTTGCTAGTAAGCAAGTCAGGCTCCCATTGTGGCTGGTTGTTAGACCTGGAGGTACACAATTGCTATAGGTCCCCAGTGTGGCTGGCCTCATGATCTTGTGGCACTTGGCTGCCTCAGATGCATTGGTGGGCAGGGCAGGAACTGGCGTGAACTGACTATGCAGCCCTGTGGTGCACAGGTGTCTCAGATACACTGATGAGTAGGGCAGGCCCCTGGTGCAGCATTTCAGGCATTGGTAGGAAGGGCAGATCACCCGTGTGACTTCTGAAAGACCCATTGGTGCAAGTCAGATGTGAACTTGCTGGTGGGAAGGGCTGGTCCCTGGCATGGGCTGTCTGCACTGCCTTGCTGTGCTTGATTGCCTTGAGTGCTCTAGTGGGCAGTTCAGACCCCTGTGCTAACAGGCTAAAGGAAGGATTCCAATGGCACGTGCCAGCCTCTGTGTCAGCACAGCTGAAGTAGGTCACAATAATGGCTGCTGTCAGTGTCCTTGTCCCTTGGGGGATGGGCCTGGCTGCCTCTTGCCTCTCTAGATTGCACTCCAAACTCAGTGAGTCTCTTTTACCTAGTCTGTGCATGGACTCTTCAAGAGCAGGTTTTCCTTTCCCTGAAGTTCTATAGTTTTCCTGGGCGTATTCTCCATTGGTCTTCAAAGCCATATATTTTGAGATCTCATCTCTCTTGTGCTGGACCTAAGGGCTGGGCTGCCTAATGTGGAACTTTAATCCCCCACTCCTCCAGGAAGAGCTCCTTATCTTTGAGGTGGCTCCTGACCGTGAAGTGCCATGGCACACACATGCTAGGGTGTGATTTTTCCCTCAGCAGCACTATATCTCTGTCTCTTCCACCCCTCTCTGTGTTGTCCCTTATTGTAGAGGTCCTTTTTATCTAGTTTGCAAGTCTCTCCCAGAGGAAATTGTTCCACAGGTAGTTATAGGTTTATCGTGTCCTTGGGGGGAGGCAAGTTCAGGATCCTCCTAAACTGCCATCTTCCAAATTCTCCTGGAGCAATTCAGTTCTATTCCACATGGCCCATCCTCCACAAAGGTAGCTCATACGTGTTATCATAGAAAAGGCAGAAGGCACAAGTGAAAGCAAATCCAATCACAGAAGTTCTTTTTAAGTCTTGCTTGTGTAAAAATTTGCTAATATCCTATTGACCAAAGCAAATTGCCTACCTAAAACTGGGGTCAGAATTGTAGGCACTAGAAAATACCACTACAACAGATGTGAATATAGAAAGTAGTAAAATATGGAGCCATTTCTGAACTCCATTATACCATCTCTCCTACATAATTGTATATTCTCAAGTATCTGTATTTTAAACTGATTGACTAACTACATGTGCGTTTATTTATTCATTCACTCAGTGAGAATTTATTGAGCTACTAGCATTTAATAGACATATTTCTCAGAATTATATATACAGGAATAAACAAAAGAATTTAAAAAAACTGTATCATCATACTGCATAAATTTTATTAGAGTTGTCACCGACAATAAACAAGTTAAAAAGTTACTATATATAATGTTAGTGAATGTGCTCTGAGAAAAATACATTAGAGAGAATGAAAACCTTCTGTGGGAGAATTGCAATTTAAATAGTGCCAGTTTTACTTAACTAAGTAAAACACTATAGAAAATGAAGTAGTAAAGAGTGTAATTGGAAGAAGGAAAATGTGATTTACAGAAACAGGAAAGACTTGAAAAGGAGGAGGTTGACCACTCTTCCAGTGGCCATGGCTTTCTGATTTCCAATTCTGCTAATACCAAGGGTTATCAACAGCACATGTTAGACATTGCATGGAGGCGTGTGTATTCGTATAATGGCTTTGAAAAAGATTTTCTGTTGTGTATCAAAGCTGAGGTTGCTCATAACTTGCAACCTGCTAAGTCCATGCCTAGGTTGATCCCATGAGACATCTTGTACATGTGTCTTAGGAGCAGGGCCAGTTTCATGGATGTACAACCTGTGCAGTCACATAGTGCCCTGTGCTTAGAAGGACCCTACATTTGTTTTAATGCTCTTATAATTCTTAATAATTTTGAACAAGAGCCCTTGCATTTTCACTTTGCAGTGTGCCCCATAAATTATGCAGATAGTCCTAGGAGACATGTAAACAGAGTGCACAGAAACATTGGGTATAAAAGTAAAATTCTGGAAACAGCCCAAATGTCTATAACTGTAAAATGAATTTAAAAAAAAATTGCATACATATATATATAGAGAGAGAGAGACAAGAGAAAGAGACAACAGAGGAAGAGACAGAAAAGGAGACACAGAGAGACAGAGAAACAGAGGGATACATGGAACTTGATTCAGCCAGTGGGCGGTCAGGTGATGTGACACGAGGCACTCATAATCTCTTGAAGTGTGTTTGTCTGGCAGAGCTTTCTTTCTCACACTTCAGGCTTCTCCATGGACAAACATGTTTTGGGAAGCCCACTGGTCTTAGAAAAATAAGAATCAGAGTTGTCCCAGCCAAAATTCAGACCAGCAGACCGCAGTATAAATGCCCAGGTGACTTGCAGAAAAAGGAAAGGAAAAGGAAAAGAGAAAAAAAGGAAAGAAAAGATTTTAAGCCAAGTGGAAAAGTGAAGTATCTCCTAGAACCAGCTTCCATCCCCTTCAATTCACTTTGCATTTGTGCCCTCATTCTTGCTTCCCGCTTTCCCATTGTTGGACCAAGCTCCATCACCAGTGAACTATATCCTAACATTTTATGCTAATATACTTGTATTTCAACAGTGAAATCATAGAGCACTTTCTCCCCTAAGTAATTTACAACACGATTTTGAAAAGCAAGCTCCAGCATCCAAAGCTTTTATGAGTAAGGGTGAACAATGGCACTTCCTCTCCAACCAAATTGTTACTAGTTGATGTAGAAATCAGAGCTCTGCTATTTAATGTGAATATTATTCTGCAACTTTAGTTTCCTATAAAACAGTTTCCATATCTCTGAAGTGAGTACAGTAAAATTTTCTTCATAGGTTTTTTAAACTTGACAGTGAGTGTTTATTTCCTTGGAAACTTGGAGGTAATGTACAAATACAGTGAGTATCTGCAGGAGTTTTATGGATGTAGATGTGTATGTAGATTATACGTGGATGGTCCAAGCCTGTGCAATACATGAGCATGATGTAGGATGAGGATTTCACTATGGATTTATAGTTATATACACACATACATTTTATGACAGACGTAAGATATAAACATAGAAATGCATATAGGTGTTTTTGGGTGACATGAAAGTTTTTTGTCAGCATTCTGGAAATCATTTGGAGAAATATAAGGTTAGAGAAATCAGCTAAAAGTTACACATGAAAGCTAAAACTGAGACAAGATTTAGATATAATAAGATTTGAGTGATATGGAAATAACGTCTTTGTCTTTAAAAATATCTCATGGAGAATCAGATCCTCTACCTTTTGTCCAGCTGTCTATTCTGAAATCAAGGAGTAAAAGTATTGCTACCCCAACGAACACCTTAGGGAGAATACTCACCTCTTTAATCTTCTATTCGTCTCATAACACCCGCTCCTTAGGAAGATGTCTGTTTTAGAGAATTCAGGTACCTTAAAAATTAGTGTTATTTTGAGGTAAAATTGATAATCCAGAAGACGTTAAAGACTAAAAATGTAACTCATAGTCCTAAAGAAAAGGCCAAAACAAAACAAATAAGCCTGCAAAAATGACTTCTCTAACTTTTTGTGCCGGTGTTATTAATTTGTATTTAGTATTGTTGTCGGTTTTTTCACCCCCCTGATTATTCCAATTTAAACATGAACAGTCCAGTCTACTTTACCAATGTTGGCCTTCAGCAGAGAAACCTTGCCAATGCATCCCCATCTGCAGGTACATATGCTTTCAGGCGACAGAAGGTTAATATATGCTGTTGAGGAAAAAGACCTCTTTTTCATTTTCACTGAAGACAGGCAGATAAATGGCTATAGGCAGATCTTTACCTGCAGGCATGATCATGCTTTAAGAGAAAATCTCTTAAGTTATGCAAGATGCTTTTAAAAGGAATTGTTTAGTGTGTTAGCTAATTACAACCTTGCTCTGAAAAAACTGTTTACTTGCAATATTCCTGGAAGGTTTCCAACTCCTTCAGTCTGGTTGCTCACATCTTCAGGAGATAAAAGAAAGAAATGTAACGTATTTTTTTTAAAACATTATTCTAAAATTTTAGTAAAAACAGTATCTTTACTCTTGGTTTTAAATCTCTTTTGCTGGTTGGCATTATAAATATGAGCTTTTTTTAGTCTCAGTGAAATCTGTTCAAAATAATGATTGAATAAAAAGTAACTACATGGTATTTATTTCAGAAATTTTAAAAACTTGCTATTGACAGAGTAAATATTTATACTAACAATACAACAGCTTATTTTGACTCTTTTTTGGAAAATGACAGAAATCACAAGAAAATACTCTGTCTTATCGTTAGTCTAAAATATTATTATTATCAAGACCCTTAATTGTTAGTAAATAATTCAAACTGATAAAAGCAGCAAAAAAAACTGGAGGTAGGCCAAAACATGTGTTTACATCTAAAAATTCTAATTGCATTTTGATTCCTCAATTCTCTGATAAATTTAGAGAAAAATCTAAGAATTTTACATTATAAGTAATTTATTTCCAATAAATATTATGATTCCATTCAACATTAGAATATAACCCTGATTCATATTCTCTGAATCCTAATCTCAGACTGATATTTTATTTTATACAATGTGATATTACTCAACAATAGAAACAAACAAACTATTATCCAGAAAATATTGCTAAGTGAAAGAAGCCAGTCTGAAAGGGCTGTATACTGTAGATTTCAGCTACATAATATTTTGGAAAATGTAAACTGCCGAGACAGTGAAAAGATCGGTGGTTTTGGGGAGTTGTCAGGGAGGAAAGAGATGCATGAGTGGAGCATAGAGGATTTTTGGGGGCAGCGAAACTGTTCTGCATGAATCTCTAACGATGGATGCAAGACATTATGCATTTGGCAAAACCCACAGAACTGTACAACACAAAGCGTGAATCGTAATGTAACCTATAGATTTTAATAATAATGTATCAGTAATAGCTTATCAATTATAACAAATGTAACACACCAATGCAAAATGTTGATAATAAAGGGAAGAGGGGAGGGATTAAATGGGAACTCTGTACGTTTAATTTTTTGGTAAACCTGAAACTTCTTTAAAAAAACTTCATTTTTTTAAATGTGCTATAAACAAAAGCACATTTTGTCAAATTTTTTCTTCAGTTATTAGTTTTGTTTGTTTAAAATATTAATTTTAAAGAAATCGAAGTAATATTGAGGGGATGCTAAGAACTATTTAAGCATTTGAAACTGCTGATAGATATTAAGGTACATGTTTGAAAATATTTTTCAAATATTATGTTTGAATTGAAAAGAAAATATTTTGGCAAAATTTTGGTTTTTATTACTAATAATATATATTTTTCAGTATTCTATGGGTAGATGAAAGTACGTATAATAGAAACCTTTTAGAGACTAGCATCTTATTCCCTCTATTAAATATATATTCATGACTATTTTGTAGTTACAATTACAGGCAAGATTTCTGATTCAATTATAAGTTATCCTAATTAACATATTACAGAACAATTTGTGAACAGTAATTTGTAAATTTAGGTAATATTCTGAATTCTTAGCTGGCAGTTCTGCAAAACTGAGTAATGGGCAAATACATTTATCACTAATTGTCAAGTTAGGAAGAAAATTTACCTCTATAGAAATTATTCCCCAGCTAAAGAAATTGTATATGCAGAAACATTTTTAACAGAATATGGACATGTCTTTAGAACTTCCTTTTTAATCTCCTCAGTTTCTCTTGCTAATAGGAAAGTCATAAAACTATCACAAACTAAGAGTTTACTTTTATTATCTTGAACTTATCCTATTATGGATTGGTTTTTATGAGGGCAAAAGTGTTCTCTACCATAGTTCTATTTAACTGTAAGTTTTTACGCGTTACCTTTATTGTAGGATATAATTATTGGCATATTTATTTACAAGCATGATGAATAAATAAATAAATAACAACGTAAGTCATCAGGTCCAATAACTTATGAGACTAGTCAAATTCATAGATGCACCATGATTTAAATGTTTTCCTCAAATAATTTTGGTTTAATTCTACTTACATCTTCAAAACAGACAAAATTGGTTCTTAGTTACTGACTTCACTTATCCTAAATGGTTTTAACTAAAATTTTAATAATCAGCCATAAGAATAAGATAAATATGTCATTTTTTGTGGTTTAGTAATAAATTTCCAAGTCAAATTTTAGTTTTGAGCAATTGTGCAGCTTGTGGAAACTGGTAAGTGAATGTTTTTGTTTTCTTGAAGCTTTACTGTAGTGGTTCCAGAAGATTGGGGTTGAAAGTATGTATCTTAAAATTTAATTGTCCATTGTATGATGATTAGTTGTCTAAGTGGTTACTGAGGTTATGGTCATTCATCTTGATGCTTTTAAAAATCACAGTCAGCTCTAAAATTCTATTGATAGCCGTAAACTTGGTTTTTAAAAGATGACTATTAGTAGTGTTAGTAAAAATAATAAGGCATGTCATACGAAACCACATGCCATTTTTAGCTAGTAAATTTTAAGAGCCAGTATAACAGGGTAAATTGTCCACTAGACACCCATAAATTTGGGTTCTATTCATAACTCTTGACACTGAGATTTCGTGTCACTGCCATGGGCTAATAAATTTTCTAATTGGGTCTCAGATCGTTCATCTGTAATGAAAAGATTATATGTCAGTCAAATACAACACAAATCTATTTTGAAAAAGTCAGTTTATTTATGGAAGCTGAATACTTCACCTCAACCTATTTTAAGGTGTCTGTCTTAATCTGCTCAGGCTAATATAACAAAAATACCATAGACCGAGTCGCTTATAAACAACAGAAATTTATTTCCCATAGTTCTAGAGAGTGAGAAATGCAAGATCAAGCTACTAGCAGATTCAGCGTCTGTTGAAAGCCTATCTCCTGGTTCATAGGCGGCCATCTTCTCACTGTGTCTTCACGTGTCAGAAGGGGTGAGAGAGCTCTCTGGGGTCTCTTCTATAAGGACACAAATCTAATCTGTGAAGCTTCCACCCTCAACCTAAGCACCCCTCAAAGGCGCTGCCTACTGATACCATCATATTGAAGGTTAGAATCTCAACATATGAATTTTGTAGGGACATAAACACTCAGTCCATAACAATGTCATAAACTTTTAGGAAATAATTTTGACTTTATGAATGAAAAGAGAAATATCCCTTCTTTCCTGGACTCACTATATTTTCTCTATTCTGAGAAATACCTAGAGATACCCAAGGGTTAAATGACATGTTCCTCCTAAGAATGGGTTGTTATTTCCAATTACCATGTAATACGTTTTCCAATAGTTTTTCCAGTAGTTACAAACCTCCTCTCTAAAGAAGGGGGAAACAGAGATAAAAAAGAATTTGGAAGAAAGAGCACATAAACATTTATGGAAGGCTGTAACAAAAGCAGAGTGTGCAGGGACAAAGGATCTAGAAATAATATTAGTTATGTAGAATTAGAAACAATTCTGATTAAACATAATACTGATTGATAAGATTGATACATAACTGATAAGATAGACAATGTTTATTGTATTTGTGTGTCAATCTTGACTCCTTCCCCTGTCTTTTAAACACCAATTTTTCTCAAGCCTTTTGTAACATTCTCCAACATTCCCATGGAGATGCCCTGATTTTTAGAATCGCTCAATCTGGGCAAAGAGATACTTTCTAAAACGTATCTTTTTAACACACATCCTTTTTTTTTTTTTTAAAGATTTTATTTTTTCCTTTTTCTCCCCAAAGCTCCCCGGTACATAGTTGTGTATTCTTCGTTGTGGGTTCTTCTAGTTGTGGCATGTGGGACGCTGCCTCAGCGTGGTCTGATGAGCAGTGCCATGTCCGCGCCCAGGATTCGAACTGACGAAACACTGGGCCGCCTGCAGCGGAGCGCGCGAACTTAACCACTCGGCCACGGGGCCAGCCCCTTAACACACATCCTTTTAATAAGCAGAAATTCACATGCACAGATATGCTTACATTATTTTTCCTCGTTAAGAATCACAGTTTTATCAATGTTCCAACAATATTCTACTTAATATGTTCAATGGGACTGTAAAATAAAATGAGCTAAAAATAAATTATCCCACAATTATATTCATTCATTATTTAATCAGTAACCCATTCAAGGGTGTCAAACTCTGTTCTAGCCCTGGTGATATACCACTGAACAAAACAGAGAAAATAGTCCTTGCCCTTGAGAAGCTCACATTCTAGAGTGCAAAGTCAGACAGAGAACCATAAACAAAATAAATTAACAAATTATAAGCATAAAATGCTAGGGCCAGGAAAACCAGATCAGATTTATGAGGATGGTGAGTTCTCGGGAGAGATTGCAACTTGAAAAGAGTTGGATGGGAAAAATCTCACTGAGAAGGTGACATTTAAGGAAAGGTTGGGAGGAGTGGTGGGAGTGATCCATCAGGGATGTCTGACAGAAGAGCATTTCAGGGGGAGGAACAAGTCTGGGCAAAGCCTGAGATTGGGGAGCATGCCTGCCATTTTACACCAACAACAAAAAGGATGTGACTGTGGCTGGAGAGGAGTGAGCTAGACAAACAGTAGAAAGAAATACGATGAGAAAGGCAATGGGGGTCAGATCACATTTGGCCTTGCATGTCATCATATGAAATTTGTCCTTTATTTGGAGAGAAATGAGGAATCACGGGTGGGTTTTGAGCAAAGGAATGACAAGAGTTGGCTTCCATTATAACAGGTTTGCACTGGTTGCATTTTTGAGAGTAGACTGGGTGGAGGCATGGGCTCCAGTTACGAGTTTATATTGGTTACAATAGTCTAGAGTATGCTATGTACCAAATAATCCTGTAACCTCAGTAAACTACCACAATAAATTTTACTTCTCACTCATACCTATTAAACAAAGGTTTACAGGAGCTCTGTGCTCATCGTGATCATTAAGAAGTTCAAACTGACCAAAGCTCTGTTTTGCCAGCTTCTACAACATGTAGGGTAGGAAAAGGGAATGTGGCAAAACATACATCAGCTCTCAAAGTTCCTTATGTCACTGCCATTTACATTTTTGTAGCCAAAGCAAGTCTCATGATCATGTGTAACTTCAAAGGGACTAGAGAAGAGAATCCTATCATAGGCCTACAAGGTGAGAAAAATATCACAGAGAATATAACAAAAACTCCAGCAAGAGGTGATAGTGACTTGGACTAGGGTGAGCGTGGGGGAGGTGGTGAGAAGTCGTTGGATTCCGGACATTTTTGGAATGGATGGCCAGTGGTATTTCCTGACAAATGGGAGATTAGATGTGAGAGAAAGAAAAGAGATGGGAGTGATGGCTTTTGGGGACAAACAACTGGAAAGGAGTTGCCATAATTGAGATCAAGGAAACTGAAGGTGAAGCAGAATTTGGAGGAGACTTAGAACTTAGACCATTGAACATACGAGTTGGGGCCTGCAAGGGAGATGTCTGCATCGGAGAAAAAAATAAGGAAATCGGCAGCATATAGACGAAGTGTAAAGCCACGAGATTGGATGAGATCACAAAGGGAGTCAATAGCGGTCCAAAGACAGAGCTGTTTCACCAGCTGCTACAAAGTTGTAGACTTTATTATCTGAATCATCAGATAATATTATCTGAATTATCAGAAGTTAATACTGTTTCTCTAGGCCCGTCTGATATAGATACATCTAGGCCTATATACACACACCATGTTTATCATTCCTAAGTGTATTTGGAATTGTTTATGCCTTCCTTGTAATGAGGTGATGTATCTGAAGTATACAACAACCGGTACCACACGGGCATTAACCAAGTATGGAGGATGTTTGCCAGACACAGTTGGCCCTGCCTGTAACACCAATTCTTAACTTCACTTCAAGAGCCCCACAGTCTAATTTGGGAAATTCAACTTCACTTCCATAAGTAGCATTATTAATTACCTTCTTATTTTATATCACATTGTACCAACGCTGTATTATAGAATTTATCACTTTATGCAAATGTTTTACATGTCTTTTTTCTTCATAAAACACTAAGTTCAGAGCATCGTTCTAATATTTTTGTAACAGCATGAAGCAGAGAAGAATCTTTAAGTAAGAATATTGAAAAATTAAAAATAGTGGTAAATATATTATAGTAACCAAATAAGTTATGACTTGAAGCAATTATCCTGATCCTATTTGACCTCATAATTCATTATTTACCAAATAAAGCTTTAAAAATGTAAAACAAAAACCAAAAGAATTTGACAGTGTTTTACTGGCCTGAAATTTTAAGATGTACAATAAAAAGGAGAAACTATACAATTAATTATTTTCACATTAGGAGCCCCTGCCAGGTTGTGAGCTATTTCTCCACTTATAACATGATCATAGGGCACAGTGAATGTGACATAGAAAGCATATGATCATTTGATTCAACAAATATTTTTGAGAATCTATTTTGTGATCTGTATTAGCCAAAGATAGGGAAAGAGAGAAATAAACTGGCAGATTAGTATCCTCTTGTTTATAGTTCACAGTCTAGTGGAAGATACAGGAAATAAACAGACACCTAAGTCTAAGTTGTAATTTCAGGTTACTGATAAATGGCATACACAAAATTAAAGCAGGATGTGAGAATGAAGAGTGAGGAGAATGGAGATGCTAGGAAGCTGGAGGGGAAATGTCACCTTTCTGAGACGATGGGAAAGAAGACACAACAAAAATATAAAGAAACTAACCAAATAGAGACTTAGGGAAAGATATTCCTGACGGAAAAAATAATAATTGTAAAGTCTGTGGATAGGAATGACCTTAGTGGGTTCAAGGATAGCAAGGCCAGAGGGAGTGAATCAGAATCAGTACGGAAACAAAAGTTAGGAGAAAGGGTCGGAG
Organism: Equus quagga; assembly: GCF_021613505.1. NCBI lineage: Eukaryota > Metazoa > Chordata > Mammalia > Perissodactyla > Equidae > Equus > Equus quagga. Next base: position 26,358,727 of record NC_060269.1, read on the forward strand.
ACTTAGATGGGATTCATATTAAGTAGGGCTTTGTAAACTAGAGAATTTGAGTTTTGCTCTGGGATAGGAAGCCACGGGAAGGTTTTGAGCGGGATAAAGATATGATTTGATGTATGTTTCCAAAGAATTACTTAGGATTATGTTTACAATATAGGTAACAAATCAGGTGAAATCACAGAGACTAATTTGTTAATAGGTTTTTAAAGTAATTTGGAAAAGAGATGATGATGGCTTGGACAAGTGGCAGGGGAAGTAATTAGAAGAAATTGTATTTGAAAGCTTATGGTTAAGCTTACAGACGGTAACCAGCCAGCTTACAGATGGCTGTGCAACCAAACAGTTGGTTGATAGACCGCATGTACAATTTCGGGGAATGAGAGAGAGCCAGGGTAAATTCAGGCTTGTGGTGTCACCCACTGAGGCAGGGAATATCGGAGGAGCAGCTTTTTGAGTCAGGAAATCAATTTTGAGTATGTTAAATTCTTACATGTTGAATTCATATTTAAATGAAAATGTTTAGAAGTGAAAATAAATTATGAACTCAGGATATACATTTGAGGGCTGTCAGTGTGTAAGATGAATTCCAATCAATGGGAATGTGTGTAGTCAACTCCAAGGAGAGAAGAAAATAACAGAGAAGTGGGCACGTAGACTTTGGGAATTGGAGGAGTCAGTAAATTCTACTGAATGGGATTAGCTAAGAAGGAAGAAATCAAATCCAGTGGAAGTTTTTGTTTTGGAATCCACAAAAGTTTTCATGACAGAAGGAGTGGTTTAAGAACATAAAATGATTCTTAATGTCAAGTGTAATGATTGTTAAAATGGATCACCGGGATTGGCCAGTGAAGGTTTAGGTAACATTAGCAATAGTAATTCCCTAGCAGTAGTAAACTACTCAGTCAAAGTTGATATTTGACTATATTAAAAAAGAGCAGGCAGATGTGAATGTGGTAACAAGAAGTTATGTGATGGCATGGGGAATCAAAGAGATTTTTGTTAGTCTATTTGTTTGTGTTTAAATTGGAAACATTTCTGCAGATTCCATTGGGACACATAGGAAAGCAGGATATTTGGGTTCAGATAGACTGATAGATTTGTTAACGGAAAGATGAGCAGTCTATTTTTATTTCTTCTGTTTTCTCAGCGAAAGAAGAATCAAAGTTACCAGAACCAGTGTCATTGAGAGAGAAGGGAGAGATGTGAGGAGAAAGAAAGCGGTATAAAATAGTCTTTTGAAAAGTGATGAGAACTGTAACGATGGAAATGTGAATTTCTAAGGAAACTAATCTGAGTGACAAGGGAGCAAAACTTATAAAGGAGTGATAGTGAAAATTGTATTAGATTTGATGAGATCTCAAAACAAACATGATAATTATTTTTTAAAAATCTCGTTTTTCAAAAATCTGATTTTTTAAAGACACATCTGGAATGTGAAGTAAATAATCTAGTGCAGCTTTCCCCAGACAAACACTCAGAAAAATATTTTTGTTCAATGAAATTGAAATAGGTTTTCCATAAAAAGAGGAATCAGTGGTCACATAAGTTTAAGGTTCACTGACTTAACCAATTTGAAACAGAGTTTGGTTGATAGTTTGTCTTGTTTTATATTTTAAAATTACAGTACTTATCAGAGCCTTTAATAACCAACTGGGCATTGTGAATCTCCAAGAGGGTGATTTTGAATGTTGTCTTTGAGGATAGCCCTTCTTTGTGGAGAGAGGGGATCCCTAAAGAATCTGATTATTTTCCTTTCTCCAATGCACAGTCACCCTGGTAAATGTCTGCAGGTCCCTTTGAGGAAGGCTAGGAGAAAGATTGAAGTATAAATTCTAGTGTAATTTGTAGAATACAGTTTGGGAGGATCTGCCCTGGAACTTCTGAATTTCAAACATTTTAACACGTTCCCTGTTCATTTTACTTCCCCTCCATGGCTGCTTCGCAAAATACCTTCCACCATCCTTTTTTTTTGCCTTAGACTAATAAAGTAAGTCTTATGAGATTTATTTCATGAGATTTGCACAGCTCACATATCACTTTTCCTATGGTAACCAGGCACTAACCACTTGTTTGATTGATTGTAATATTATACTTAACTATGTAGGAAAGGGAAACAACTCGTCTGTTTGTATAGGATGTTAGATTTCAAAGAATGCTTTCCTCTGAAGTGTGACATTTTAAGTAAACACAAATAGAAAAGCAAAACAACCAATTTCAAGTTGCTTTAAGGTATTGCTAAAGGCAAGGAACTTGAGTAAAATGCACCACCTTGTTCATGGTAGCTAAAGAGATGACATGTGAAGTTGAGAACATTATGTTTACAATTCAGAGGCAGGCAGAGACAACAAAAAATAAATTTCGTCATTTTGAGAGAAGGTTAAACAAAAATTCTCTTGTGCTTTTCCAAGATTTTTCTCCTATTTTAGTCCATACAACTGAGGTTACTGCAAATTCCATATGCTGATAACTTAATTAGCAATTCAGTGTACCTGGGTCTGCAGCCTAATGTCACTGTTGAATTGACTTTGAGAAAGAAGGCAGCTCCATTTTGTTGAGTGATGCCCTTCTCTACCAACTGGCCTATGAAATCAAGAAGCATCACCTGGGCATCCCCCTGTTAGCTCAAAGCAGAAGCCTCAGATGGAAGTCTAGGGCCCCTCTGCTCCCTGCTCATTGCCCACATGGCAGCTGTGATCACATTCTGAGCACGGGGAGTTTGGTTTTATCTGAGTGCTCCAAATCCACTGTCTCAAAAAGGGATGTCGCAGGACAGAAGTGTCTTTTATTGAAACGAGCTGAACGCGTTTATATCCACGAGGAAAGCTGTGCTTTCCTAAGGAAACTGAGAAATTACTAATTGTGTCTGGTGCCAGGTGCATAAAGCAAATCATTTGGTTTTGCTTTCACAGTTTGTAAGGAAAAAAAGGAACATTGCATACAAAGAATCAGCATATTGCTTTTCAGGATGTATTTATTGTTTCTGGGAATGATACCTGCTTTATTTCTATTTGTTATTCTAGTTCAATGTCCTTTATTCTTTTCTTTTTCTCTTTTAATTCCATATTGAATTGTGATCAGAAGAGCAAATGGAATTGCGTTTTGCAAAATCCTCTGTTGATTCATAAATAAATTTCAGAAAATGTAGAGACTGACTGTCAAGAGATTAGCATTTCTTTCTCGAGATGTTGTTGGTTTGATATCCTTCAAACTGAGTGAGATTAATGGGCATCAATGCATCGGCACTCATGAGCCTGAATATTTTTGCCCATCAGTTCTTTTGTTCATGCAAGTGCCACAGATATTCTCAATGTTGTTTTGGTTATTCTTCTTTTCAGTTTTAATTTTTATTCTCCAGCTATGTCTTTTTTATCTCAGAAGCAGTATTATACAATTATCATTCTTAATGTTGTGTGTGCCACATTTACGTGGCTCATTTTTTCTAATCCCTACAGATCAAGACTGTCACTTAATTTGCATAAAACTTTTCCAAATATTCCTGAGTTGTCATGGTTTGGTTCTATGAGATACGTTTCTAGGAAGATTTTTTTAAAGCAAATTAACTACACGAGGTTTATTTCGTTTTGTTTTGATCTATGAATTACTATTTTTTTCTGGTATAAAATAACTATGAAGTGAGCTTAAATAAAAACACCCACAGAATATCTATATAACTATATAACAAAATATCTATATAACTCAGTCTAATATTTAGTCTATGAAATACTCTTTTGTTTAATTTTATATTCCTGTGTTATTATGTTAGTCCTGGATGCGCCACCAAATATTGAAGGAAATTTTTGAGGTTCAAGCAGAGAAACAGAATCAGTAGTAAATATATATGAAGAGATTTATTGTAAGGAGTTAGCACACCTAATTGTGAGGGCTGCCTAGGCAAGTCCAAAATCTGTAGGGTAGGCCGTCAGGAAGGGAAGAGTGGAATTCTCAGGCATGAGTTAAAGATTCAGTACATAGAAATAATTTCTTCTTCTTCCAGGAAATATCAGTTCTGTTCTAAGGACTTTCAGTTGATTGAATCAGGCCCACCCAGGTTATCTAGGACAATCTCCTTTGCTTAAAGTCAACTGATTATGAATGTCAATCACGTCTACAAATATCTTCACAGCAACATCTAGATTAGTGTTTAATTCAATAACTGGGTTCTATAACGTAGCCAAATTGGGACATAAAATTGGCCATTAAAGTTCAACCTTTGTCAACTTAATACAAATACAAATCTCCTTAAACTATGTTTACTCTCAAAATAAAAACAATAAGAAAGTCATATTTCTGTCTAACATGGTATGACTATCCTGTCCATGCACAGCCAAAAATGTGCTAATGATTTCCCTGGAGGAGGCTGCTAGTCAGTGTGTGATGTTTACTCTTCTCTTTGATATCCCGTAATTTACATACTGTGATGTACAGTTTATTGTTAATCCATCTATGCTAGAGGTAAAGGGATGAATGTGAGGAAAATGAATTAAAATTTGGCTTAGTATATCTAGATCCATCTATGTCTATCTATCTATCTACAAAGATTTCCATTAGAAAATAAGGAATAAATACTCAAAGATATTACAGTGCTCATTTCGGCAATTGATAATGAGGTCATAGCAAATATTTATAAGCACATTTCCACTATCATTCCAGCACCTCAGCTGGTCATGGTTCTTAATCTTTAGGTCAGGTGACCTAATCTTAATTCCTGAAGGGTCTGGGACATTAGCAGTCCTACCCTAGTTAGGTTTTTGTAGTTTTCTGTTACTTTAATCACAAGACATGGCAGTACTAGGAAATGAGTTAAGAGATCTCCTGTTCCATCCATATTCTTCCTTACCTCCAATGGGTAGTGGAAACTGTGCAAACCAACTTCCTTTTGCTAGTCAGGGTTAATCATCCAGTCAGTATAGGAACTCCTTTCTTTGCCTGTTGATTTAGAGATATGAGAAGACCAAAATAGCCAATGACACTCTCAACTTCTAGTTCAATGGGATCATTGTTGTACCTCCTGGTAGAAGCATTCCTTCCTTTGGACTAACACATCTGACCTAGCAGAGCATAAAGTCACAGGGACAGGAAGCAAAAATTTTGCTACTAGCTGTAGTTAGTGGCGCCACTCCCATTTCCACCCCTTGATTCCTGGACATGAATACTGGCTATGGGGTAAACAGCACTATATATTAGTTATTGATTTAGAGCATATACAACCTCACGGAGGAGATTTCTACAGCCCCACAAGGTATTGCCACCTAGCTGACACCATAACTGAGTCTTCAAAAGGCCATAGCTCTGTTTTGTCAAGCCAGCTGATACTGGATAATAGAGAACATAGTACAACTGGGAAATTCAATGAGCATCAGCCCATTGCTAAACTTAATTTGCTGTTTAAGAGTGATCATGGCTTCATTGATCAGAAACAGATTATCTAGGATAATGCTATTTGGGATACCATGATGGTGGATATGCATTCTGTAAGTCCATAGGTGATAGTTTTGAAAGAAGCATTGTGTGCAGGACAGGCAAATACCTATCCAGAATAAGTGTTGCACAGAGCACAGTGCTGCTCCTTCCATGATAGAAATGGTTTAATGTAATCAATCTGCCAACAGGTAGCTGACTGATCACCCTGGGAAATGGTACCATGTTAGGGATTCACTGTTGATTTCTGCTACTGGCAGATCGGGCACTCGGCAGTGCTTGTAGCCAATTCTTCTTGGTAAGTTGAAGTCCACGCTGCTGAGGCCATGAATTACCTTCATCCCCACCACCATGCTTATTAAGCAATGGAAGAAGTGGTTAAGAAAAGAGGTTAACTGGTATCCACTGATAAGTCATCCTATCCACTTGATTATTAAAATACTCCTCTGCTGAGGTCACCTTTTGATGAACATTCACATGGGACACAAATATGTTCACAGTCTTTGCCCATTCAGTGAGTCCATCCACATCTCTCTTCCCAAGACCTGCCCACCACCAATTTTCCTATTAAGTTCCTCTCAAGTCTCTGACTATTCAGCCAAACCACTAGCCACAGCCCATAAATCAATATATACTCATAAATTTGGCAATTGTTCTTTCCAAGAAAAATGCACAACCAGGTATGCTGCTTGAAGTTCTGCCCACTGGGAGGATTTTCTTTCTCTGCTGTCCTTCAGAGATATCTCAGGAAGGGCCGGGAGTGCTGCAGCTGTCCACTTTCAGATGATGCCTCAATGTTATGCAGAACCCTTGGTTAACCATGCCTGAGTTTTCTCTTGCTCAGTCAACTAATCACAGGAAAATACCTAGGAGGCCATATGTGCAGGCTGAGAAAGATAAGGTAATAAAGTGAGAGTGGGGGCTATGTGCATTTGGGCCACTTCCTCATGGAACTTGCTTGTGTCTTCAGAGCTTGCTCTAGTCCAATATCATAGATATTACTTCTACTCGAAAAAAGAGTGCCCTGAGAAGCCCAACTTTATGGCTTGATGGGTCAGAAAATACCCCCAGTTCATGATGGGCATCTCAGGATACACTGTAACTTGGTGACTGAAGGTTAAGCATTCAGTCTCTACTGAGGCTCAGTAGTAGGTCAAGAGCTGTTTCTCAAAAGGAGAGTAGTTATCTACAGATGGCGACGGTGCTTTGCTCCAAAATCCTAAGGATCTCCTCTGTGATTCACCTGTAAGTGTCTGTCAAAGGCTCAAATCAGCATCTCTATCTGCCACTGACATTTAAAGCACCATTGCATCTGCTGGATCAATGGCCCAAGTGGCAGGTCAGCATACAAGGTAGCCTGTCACTATCGCAGAGCTTTCTCTTCTTCTGGACTCTAAAGTAACAGCTCTCAGGCCACCTGGTAATGGGCCAGAGTAGCATACGTGGATGAGGAATATGTTGCTTCAAAATCCAAAGAGGCACGCTAGGAACTGTCTCTTTTTGGTTGGGACAAATGTAACAACGTATCTTTTACCTTAGAAAGGATATCTCAACGTGCTCCATACCAGGAACCTCTATAAATTTCACTAAGGTGGAAGGTCTCTGTGTTTACTTCCCACCTGCTACATGAAAAGTGATTTATTGGAGGGAATTGGATTATGAAATTGCTAAGGTAAGTCCAAAATCCATAGGGTAATCCATCAGGAAGGGCAAAAAAGCTCTCAGCATGAGTTGAAGCTCCTGTTCTGTTCTTATGGCCTTTTGATTGGTTGAATCAGGGCCACTCAGATTATCTAGGATAATCTCCCTCACTTAATGTCAACTGATTATGGACTTTAATGACATCTACAAAACACCTTCGCAACAATGCTTAGATTAGTGTTTGAACAACCAGGGGCTCTAGCCTATCCAAATTAACACACACAATTCATATTCAATGTAGCCTTTGAACAATAACTTAAGTATCCGGAGATTTTTCCTAATTTATAAAATAAGGCAATGTGTACAAGATCTCTAAACTTTTCCCACCTCTCTGTAGCTTCAAAACTTCCTCATGATATTCCACTGAATTCCATAAGGTTAGAAATTATACGAAAGAGCAAATGTAATCACCAACTATTTAAGGTGACGTTTATAAGCCCAGTTTATCGTCACTTTTCATCCCCATTTTTTTCAGGCTGAATTTAACTCCCATTCTAGTCTCACCACATTTACAGTTTATTATTTACAAAATGCTCCTTTAGATGAACCAATGAATATGTATTACATCAAGATACTAAAAGGAAGAGAAGGAATTTAAGCTTGTCAGGTGTAATGGCATAGAATTCTAGACCGTTTTGAGGTGGAAAAAACATACTGGAAAACCAGGCTGCTGGAATTAGGAGGGAAAAATAGAGTTCTAATAAAAATTGCAGTCAAAAAATTTTTAAAAATTGTAGTGGAAGAAAACAAGTTTTAGCTTCTTTACAATTTTGATTTTGAGGGGAACTTCTTTATAAGAATACAGTAATTATGCATAATTACTGGATCTTTTGTAAATATTTGGACTTGAAATATCATAGAAGTGAAGGGCATTGCTGTTAACCCTGAGGTTTGCTATGTCTGATGCTAGTAGTGTGAGATTCAGTACGTTGAATTAATATGGAGTTTTAAAACAGAGACTTTCTCCAAATTATGTTTCTTGGTTGCCTGTGGTATGAATATAAAAGATTTCTTCTTAGCATTTTTTGTTTTTGCCACAAGAAGAAATGAGACTCTCAGTTGAAGTTAGTGTGCCTTAGTCCAACCCAAATTACCCCCAAAAGGCTAACCATCCCTACTAGTCAACAGTATATCTTTTTGATGTCTCCTAAAATAGCTGTTTAGACTTGGAAAATACGAATAGACGAAAGAGTTTCCTCTGGGCTTAGTCTCAAGGGGAGGTTTGCTCTGTTAAGCCCAGCTAATGCAAAAGCCATTCCTACTTTTTCTAATAATTTTTCCCCTTATGAGATGATACATGATGCAATTCTCTACTTTAATCTTGTTACAGGAGCAGATTCTCAAAAATAAAAATTTAATTTTTAGTTCAAACCATACATAGGGAAGGGTTTATATATAAAACAGAGCAGTGAAGGAGTTAAAAATAGGTCATTGATACCCAATATCAAGCAAGAGTATGACAAAAAATGTAGAAAAATATTTCTTTCAATTTCTGTAGTAATCACATGATCCATTACAGGACTTATACTATGATATAAAATTATCTAATTTTTGATAATTTAAATTTGGTAATTCTTTTTTTGAAATGAAAAATATTAAAGAATGTCTTGTACCACTTTTTTTTTCTCTCTCCAAAGCCCCAGTACATGGTTGTATATCCTACTGGTAGGTCATTCTCCTTCTTCTGTGGGACACCACCACAGCATGGCTTGATGAACAGTGTGTGGGTCTGCGCCCAGGGTGTGAACCAGTAAACCCCGGGCCACCGAAGTGGAGCGTGTGAACTTAACCACTCAGCCCTGGGCCAGCCCCTCTTGTACCACTTTTATTGCCATATTAGTTACTACCTAAGCAAATGAAGCAAAGAAATTTTAGAAAGAAATTCTCTTTGTGTACCTTATTCCTAAAGATCCTTTGAAGCAATAGTTTTCAAACAGCGTCGATTTTTGTCCCCAGGAACATTTGGCAATGTCAGGAGACATGTGTGGTTGTCACAACTGTGGTGGGAGTGGGGGCAATGATGCCATTGGCACCTAGTTGGAAGAAGCCATGGAGGGTGCATACATTCCACAGAGCACAGGAAAGTCCCCTGCCAAAATATCAATATTGCTGAGCTAATTTCTTTAAAGGAATGGAGGTAAATGATGTGTATTCGAACACCTGAGAATTATTATCATACTAATGACAGAATGCCTTATTCAACACTATCTCATGAGGTGTAAGTGGCAAACAGTCACATGCCTTATAAAAGCTTCTTCCAAACAAATTCTGCTGTTACCTTTAATAATTCTGTCCTCATTTTAACCTTTTTCCCCCTCTTTGGTAGTATTATAAGTAGGATTGTAAGTAGGATAGTAAGCAGTATTGCATAGGTCTTTGTTTCCTAAGTATATGTTGCCACGAGAACCAAAAAGTTTCTACATCCTCCCTTTGCTTATAACTTTCCTTTACTTTTACTTCAGTCATTTCATAAATGGAAGTTAATTCTACACCTTCAAAATCTCGTATGCCTGCATTCAACAACTATTTATTAGACATATTTTATGATCCAGAAGGAATCTATGTTTGCATTTTAGTTATGAAAGAAATAAGAGGAGAAGATCATAAAGAAGTTGGTAACTTGGGAAGATTTCAGAAGAAATCAGCTATGAACGAGGCCCTGAGTTGAGGTTATAAAATGGAAATGCAAAGGCGGGCAGATATCTATGGAGTGAGAAGGAAAGTGTAGGCCAAGGAGGAGCGTGGTAGATGGATGAGATACATTTAAGGAATAGGATTAGATCAGCTTGAATGAATAAATATGTTTTCCAAATCACATGTACACTTATGTGTACATATGCGAGTGACGGCTGTATTGAAAAAGAGCTTGAAAAGAGCTTGAGTGTGAAGTTAACTCTGGGTTTTTGTTTTTGTTTATGCTTTTTAAACAAATGGGAGATGCAGAAATCTTTTTGACATGGAGAGGTGTCCGGGTCAAGAAATTTTCTAGAATAACTAATGTTTGTAATATGTCAAGTGCATTTTGCATAGGAGAAGGAGTAAGGCACACATTAGATATTGGAGAATGAATTCTAAGAGAAATATCAAGTCCGAAGATAAATACGGGAAATCAAAACATTAGATCTAACTCCCTGGAGAAAATATAGATCCACCAAGGAAAAACGCCTGATGATTGAATATTGATGTGTACTTAGGAAGCAGGAAGAAGAGTAGAACAGTGAAGAATTGATTCAAGTGGTTAAAAAAAATACAGGAGAAAGAAAATACAGTGTAGAATAAGATAACTATATCTAAGATCATGCTGTATTAATTATTGTAATGCCATACTGGTTATGATTCACAAATATTTTGTTTAGAATTGTTGTTTCCATACTGACAAGCAAAACTGGTTCAGGATTTGCCATTGTATATAAACTATCTGTTTATATAATACTAAGAATGGATTGGGAAATTTTCTAACTTTTACCTCTGCACTGGAAATTTTTAGAGGCAAAGAAATAATTTTGTCCTTGATTTTACTTTAATTTTTACAGAAAATCTTTATGCAGAAGATTGTGAGTTAAAAGACTGGGAAACCATGGACATTTTAGTTTTTCAGTTTGTTTAGTTTTTTGCTATGACATGTGCTGGTCAATTTAACCTTTCTAAGACAATTTTATATATATTTGCGTAATTAATTTATTCCTTCAAAACTCCATCTAGATTTCAAAATTAATAAGTATGTAATTGAACATGATATCCTTCAAACTGAGTCAGATTAATGGGCATTAGTATATTGGTGTTCCTGAGCATGCATATTACAGTCTGTCAGTTCTTTTCTTAGTGTAAGTGCTATGGATATAGAACATAATACTTTCATTAATATAGCTACTTCCTTTGTAATTCTTGTTATGGTAATTTTTCCAAAAGAGCATATTCAAGTGGCTTTATTTGTACGTATCTTTGCATCCTTTCTTTTCTTCTCCTTTGATATTCTGACTTGACGCTCTGTGGAACATTTTGACCAAAATATTTAAGATTTTCTTCAGCTCAGAGAAATTGCCTTTGCTTCTATGATGGTCCCTTTTTCTGTTTCTCTGTTGTATTTTTCTGAAATTTCTATTAAACGTTTCTCAAATTTATCTTATGACTTACATTGTTGAATGTTTGCTCAGCAGAGCTAAGGGAGGGCAGCTAGCACCTAACTGAGATTGCCAGCGTATCTCTGTGTGGGTTCCCTTCTGTTTACAGAATCTTCCTGGATATGGTCTTTTCCTCACACTCACTGTGTAGGGCATAGACTGGTAGAATGAAAATAGCCTTTAACTGAGACAGTAAAAAATTATATTATCATGGTAGAAGAATTTAGGAATTTTCTACTTTACCCAGCATCTAGAATCCAGTTTTTCACTTCTGGCTACTTGGGGAGATTCAGCTGCCTGAGGTCTTGTCTGGCTTTTCTATCACCAAAATAGCTGCCTTAGGCACCTAATATGGCAAACACCAATGCACAGAGGAAACTATGCCTAAAGGTTTGGAGTAAAAACTATAGCCCTGTTCTCTGAGTACATCAAGTAAGCCCTGGCAAGTTCTTTATCTACGCCAATCTCTCCAGTAAGTAGGCTGTGACTTGCTGTTAGCTTACTTCGGTTTTGGTTTGTTTTTCTTTTATTTTTGGTGTTCTTAAGGGAAAATCAATCAACCACCTCTAACAGCTTACTTCTTTCTTTGTATCTTTGCTCTATTTTCTCAATTTTATTCCAACTGCTTTAGAATTTGCAAATTGGCTTAAGATTTTTGATCATCCTTGGCAAATTACTCCTTTCTAGTGATCCTATGGATTAATTTATGTTTTGATTTCTCTTCAGTTATCTCATAGATTATATTTGTGGGGAGGATAATATATTAGTTCGAAACTCACCTCTTGTTGCGAAGTCTTTTACCTTCAGTAACATTTTACTATAGCTTAAAATGTTATACATTCAGATACCTCTTAGTTTCTTAACTATCTAGGCTGTATCTTAATTAATATCCGCAGTAACTGGATGTTTTAAGCATTATCTGAAGTGTATATAAGTGCCCTAATATTCTAATGCTTATATAGGCTTGACTTTGCTGAAACAGTCTTATTTTCTAATATTTGGCACTGAATTCAACTGGAATACAGTTCTATTCCTCTAGCATGACTATTGATTGGGAAAATATATTTACAATTAAGTCAGATCGTCAACGTTGCTCTCTTAAGATTTAGAACACAACTTACAGGAAGGGAAATAGTCTAGACCAGCAGAATTTCCATAAGGACATCTTCCACAAATCTTTACAGCAGTCTAAATTTTACTTTAGAACATAAAAATATCACTTTTGAAAATTAATAAAACTTTGGGGTTTTATTTTTTGCTGTTGAAAAGCATCTACTAGGAACTGAAACAAATAAAAGTCACACACCAATTATTTCCTCAAGAATGTGATTGTTTAGTGGGAGGGAGGCATATAAGAATAAGCAATGATTCTTTTTATCCTGAGTTGCAGTTACAGTTTTGCTAGTGAATAAATGATGGCCTTTGAGAAGTAACTCAATCTCTCAAAGCCTTGGCTTCTTATAAAGTGTAGAGGTAGACTCTGTTCCTCCTGTATGGGATAACAGGATGATCAAAGGGAACAGCTGCATAAATCAGTTTTAAATATGTCAAGACATTGTGCAAAAGTGTGTATGATTTTACTAACTGAACACATTTTTATTTGACTAAACAATTTCTGATTCTGATCTAGTCTTGCCTTGGAGAGTGTCTGACAGCTCAGAGGATAAGTAGCACCAATAACATAGATATTTAAGAGAATGCAAAGTGTTTTCTGGTTACCGAGGGGCAGAAATTCAAACGTAAGTTCCCACATTAATAATACCAATAATGAACTAATAATGAACTAATAACACCAATAATGAACATGAAGCGTACTTTTGTTCCCTTTCTTAAGTCTGACATTCTGATATGTGCATGCTTGTGTCAGTACATACACTACTTACAAGGTCTCCCTCACATTTTGTATGATTTAGGCAAGGAAAGAGATTGACATGGAGGTACTGATATCTTGAATCTTACCTTCGCATCAAAAGTAATAGATGACAGTCGGGAGAGTACAGACAAAATATTGAATAGTGCTTGTCTGCTTACTTCTAAAAAAACAAGTTCTTCCCCCAAAACCATCTGCCATGTAATCAGATTCTCTGGTCATCACAGACAAACTCAGTCAAATCAAAGTACAGATGGTCGTTTATTACAAAACAACACAGGAGGCGTAGGATAGATGATACATTTGGTCATTTTTGCACATAAAGTCTCTGATTAAGTATGAAAAATGTGAACATTTGTTTATCTTGGAAAAACTGCTATTGCTTGTCAGGCATGACCAATTAGTTATTTCTAAACTGTTATCCATATAATTAAGAAAACAACCATCTGTAAAGTCAGAAGTTTGTGTCTCTTTTCTGATCCACATGTAAACGTAATTTCTGTAATCTGGTTTGCTTAAAAGAGAATTATCAGGCAGAATATAAGACAGATGATAGAAACTGATGTATTTTATCATTTTCTTTCTCTCTTTATTCCTCCACTTATGTGATAGTATATAGGTTTTGTGACTGGAATAAGGAAAACCAAAAAGGCATTACAGCAAATTTTTCTAGGATATTTATTTTTCAAATTAAAATATGATTGTTTTAAAGAAATGTGAAAATGTCTCATAAGAAAGTTTATATTATTTTTATCACAAGCATTTTACATATTTAAAACAGGAAAAAATGAAATACTATCAAGTCTTTAAAAATAACCTCATTGGAATTCAATTTTAATATGCATCTATATGTTAGTAGGTACGTGTACGTGCTTGATCTCAATAAATATTACTTATGATATGTTAAACATAGCTTTCATGTTTAGCTAGTTAATAAATACGTATAAAATGCTTATGTATATTTTATTTTGTCAATCAGCATTCTTTATTTCAAACAATATTCCTACATTATAGAATTCAAAATCAAATTGTGAGCAAATGAACTAGTCAGACAAAATGCAGTTTTCATGGGGGTGTTTTTCCTAGTCATGTTCAACACCTTCCTGAATTCCCAGAATGGCAGTGATGATATCACAAAAAAAGAATTCATGCATCACTTAAAAACTCCAGATGTCCCCTATGCTACTGTTCTTGCTATTTAATCGTATACCCAGCTGTCTTTTCTTCGTTTCACCTAGGTTTTTTTAAATGTTAAACATTTTAAGAGACTATAAACTCTATTTTAATAGAAATTATTAGCAAAAATGCTTAGATTATATCTCTCATAGCTAATTACTCTTGAATTACTTACTATTCTGATTTGAAAGGGCTAGTAAAAAATGAAATTCCATAGGAGGTTTTCAGCAAAATAAATTGCTTGTTTAATGACTTTCAGTTACTTTCAATTAGTCACAAAATAAGGAAATTCAAGATCCTAGTAACATCCACTTATAGTATATTTGTGAGTAGCAAGTATTTCTGCCATGTACAAATAATCAGTAGTGAATATTTCCATTTTAAACTTGTAACATGTAATCAGAATATTTACTCAGGTTGCTTTCTGTATTAATGTAATTAATATGTACACAGTATATTTGAGTTAGCTTAAGGTTACTTTCTGTATTAATGTAATTAATATAAATACAGTATATTTGTTTGCTTTCTAAATAGAAGGATTTTTAAAAAATCAATGCCTTGATTTACTCTTTCAAAAGAAGATATTTAATAATGGGAATATTGATATGACAAAAGGACTGAACTTTCATGTTCATGATAAAGAGAGGTATGGGGGAAACGGATGGTTAGACATTTGCCACACTTAGTTTTAGTTTTGCAACACTTGTCAAATGATTTCCACAGCAGACCACAGTTCCATGACACAGCTCTCTGCCTGCTTTCTGGCTAAGTCAAATCCTGGCCGAAGCAAGAAAAAATATTTGTGAATTGCAATCAAGTCATACGCAAAAGTTGTAAGATGGGTATTTCCCAATACAAAAGCTACCAAAGAAAAATTCAATGAGATACAAGAAATAAGTGCTTGAATAAAATGAACAGATAAAAAGCAGATTGTTGTTATGGTTGTTATTAGTATTAGCACAGTATTTTTGGTATTGAAAGAAAATTGAAACAAAAAATCCACTTCCATAGTTGTTTTCTAGATCAGCTTTTCTGAAACCTTTTGGTCTCAAGTGTTCTTTTCTTTGTTAAAAATTAGTGGGGGTACCAAGGAGCTTTACTTTATGTGGCTAATATTTACTGTACTAGAAATTAAAACTGAGAAATTTGAAACCACTTACTTATTAATCCATTAAAAAGGACAGCAATAAACCTATTACAAGTTAATGACAAATAACTATAACGTCCTAGACTTAAAAAGAAACACTATGAGAAGAGTGACATGGCTCAGTACTGTAAATCTTCGGTGCGTGGCTTAAGAGAAATCAGCTGAATTCTCATCTTCACTTTTGCTTCCGAAACGTTGTGATATCACATATGATGGAGCATCTGGCAATAGACAGTTGTGAGTGAATGCGATAGTTTTGGCCTCACTGAGCCACAAAAGGGCTTCAGGACCCCTTTGGGGCCCCAGGAAACACCATGAGAACCACTTTTTTGTAAAGCATGGATAGCACACAAATGCCTCAGACCAACGGAAAGTATGACGCTTAATATCCCAGTTCAGTCTGTGTAACATGTGCTGTATTATTCATACCTGATCTTCACGGATGAGAGAAAAGCCATATTTATAAGTGTATCTGTATCTATTATATCCATTATCCATGTAACCATTTACAACTGACTAGACAAAGACATAATGCTGAATATTTTAAGTTAAACAATGAAGAAAAATAAGATAATGTTTTAATTGCAGGATTTTTATTGATAATTAAGAAGATACTGAACTGAACATTATAATATTTATCTAAATTAAATTTATAAATTATATTTTTGGCTTTGCAGATTGGTAGGGTGGTTTAAATATTATCCGGATTCTAAAGCAAATCCTGTAAACTGTCTTAGTTTAAAAACTAATCTTGCTCCTCGGTTTTTTTGTAACACTATGTAATATTGATGCACTTTATACTCATTTCTTGGTATAGCATTGAATATGAGTTTGTAAACTCTCAGATATACTCAGCAATGGTAAAAAAGCAGCAGAAAGCACTTAGAGTAATCTTCCTCACGATGCTAAATTCTAATGAACCAGAGGCAGCCGGTATAATGTTGACTCACGTTATTTTCACTGCCTGCTAGCTTGCCAAAAAGCAAAGGAAATTTGCCATCAGGTTTTAAAAGGGATGAATTAATTCTTCAGTGAGGAATGCAACTAGAAAATATCATGCATTATTAAAGGATTTGCGTAGAAATCCCATAGGATCATCCTTATATTAAAACTGTACAATAACGCCACACTCATCAGATCAGAGTAATGTTTCATAAAGTAAATAATTAGTGAATAAAGTAGTAAACAGAAGAAAGACAAATATGAATTTGCTTACCAGATCTCTCACAAGTTGACGAGTAAGTGAGAACTGAACCAGAGTTGGGGAAAAATGTGAAGCACCGACAGATTTGTGATGGCATCTGGAAGAGAGTAAAATGTGCTGAAGTAAAGAAGACGGACTTGGTGAGAGCTCTCGTAGCCAGCGAAGGCAAGCAAAAGCCTTCTGAATGGAGGGTCCACATGAGAGATGAAATCCTGTTCTCTAATCTAAACCAAAACTCACAGGTAGCATCAGTTAATTTTTAAATATTAAATCTCTTTTCCATGTTATCCAAACTCTAACTATAGGATATTTTCCCTTGGGATGGACATCAAAGGTCACTGTAGCAAAATACCAATATTATAAGTGAATTTTTCCCAAGAAAAACAAGATTAACTAAATGCACTCATTCTATTTATGATTTTCAAAAGTTAAGTTCTAGAATAGACAATGAAAGTGACTGGATGGATTATCTTTAAAAGTAAGAAATCAAGGCTATTAATCTATGCATAATGTTATAATTTGTTCCTTTTAGTCTGATTGTTGTACTTTATACTCATCATTGCTATTAAAATTTAAACAAAAGGAGAAAATTTACTGTAAATATAAATCTCATGACAATATATCATTTATTATGATTTAATATTATTAGCTATAATTTTATTGTTAAAACACACACATAAACACTTACTTAAATGGTGAAAAAGTTGAAAATTAAAATATTGCTAAAGTATCTCACCAAAATGGTTAACAAAAGACCAGGTCAGTAAGTGTCTGGCTGAGGTAATTTCTAGATATAGTCACAGGTAAGAGTCAGGCTTGGATATTCTAGAAAATTTATGATTATAAAGGGACCAAATTTCAAATAAGCCTATGGACAACAGACTTTCCTTATTACTTCTCCTTACCAAAATTTCAGTTGACAGCTTTTGGTTGTTACACATGCCTTCAGGAAGGCAGAAATTAGGGAATCTGCTACCCTCTATACGATCATGCACTGCATAATTATGTTTTGATCAATAAGGGATTACATATAGGAAGGTGGTCCCATAAGATTGTAATGGAGCTGAAAACCTCCTATTGCCTAATGACACTGTAGCCAGCACAATGCCATAGTGCAAAACATTACTCACGTTTGTGGTGATCTTGGTGTAAACAAATCTACTGCACTGCCAGTTGAATAAAACTATAGAACCTACAATTAGGCACAGTACATAATACTTGATAATAAATGACTATGTTACTGGGTTGCATATTTACTATACTATACTATTTATCATTACTTTAGAGTGTACTCTTTCTATGTATAAAAAATGTTTACTGTAAAACAGTATGCTGTGTTACACGGGCAGCAGCCTCATATATCTTGTGTTTACTATGTCTCTATGGCATTATTTTCTCTTGTACTTGATTTAATTTCATGCTGCTTTGTTCATCGTGGCTCCTAGGTGTACAAAATCAAGGCTAATGTTGCCAGTAATGAGTGATTGACCTGGAAGCAAAATTAAAAGTGATTAAGAACTATAAAGGTAGAAAATCAGTGATGATTATTGCTCCTAAGTCAGGCATGTTCTATGCCACCACAGCTATGATACTTTTCTTTCTTTTAAAGACTGGCCCTGAGCTAACATGGGTTGCCAATCTTTTTTCTTTTTTTTTCTTCTTTCTTCTTCTTCCCAAAGTCCCCCAAGTACATAGTTGTATATTCTAGTTGTAGGTCCTTCTAATTCTTCTACGTGGGGTGCCTCTCAGCATGGCTTGATGAGCTGTGCTAGGTCTGTGCCCAGGCTCTGAACCATTGAGACCCTGGGCTGCCAAAGTGGAGTGTGTGAACTTAACCACTCAGCCGTGGGGCCAGCCCTCCTGTGATTTGAAGAACAAGAACAAAGTGATGCAAGCTATTAAAAAATTTGCTTTACTGAAGGCAATGAGACTAAGAAAAATTTGAAAAGGGCCCATATCAGGCATGAATAAACTTCTAATGACCTAGATTGAAGACCAGGCACAGAAGTGTATCCCTCTCAGCACCATGACAATCACAGGCAAAGCAAAAGTTTGTTTGTGATGTTGAAAGAAAAGACTGGACCCAACTGCGATGTTGAATTTACTGCTAGCTCCAGGTGGTTTAAACAATTCAAGAATCATCATTCATTATACAAAGTGAAAGTGATGGTGAGTCCATGAGTGCTGATGTGAAGGCAGCTGAAGAATTTTTGGAAATTCTAGATAAGCTGAATGTGAAGGAAAATTATTTGCCAGAACAAATATTCAATGTGGATAAAAACACCCTATTTTGAAAATGGATACCTGAAAGAACTTTCATGCATAAGGAGGCCAAATCAATGCCAAGTTTCAAGGCTTTTAAGGACAGG
Organism: Equus quagga; assembly: GCF_021613505.1. Taxonomy (NCBI): domain Eukaryota; kingdom Metazoa; phylum Chordata; class Mammalia; order Perissodactyla; family Equidae; genus Equus; species Equus quagga. Next base: position 26,377,730 of record NC_060269.1, read on the forward strand.
ATAATAGTCTGGCTTGGGGGCAATGTTGCAGAATACAAATTGAAACTGTTTGTGACATGGCACAGTGAGAACCCTAGGACTTTCAAGTATATCAATAAGCACACACGGCCAGTGTACTACAGGAGCAATAAGAAGTCATGGATGACCCAGCTCTTCTTCCAAGATGCCCTCTTGAATTGCTATGCCAGCAAAATGGAGAAGTACTGTTTGGAGAATAACATACCTTTCAAGATTTTGCTCCTTGTTGATAACGCTCCCAGACCTCCTCCTTCTATTGGTGATCTTCATCCCAATATCAAAGCATTGTTTCTCCCTCCAAACACCACCTCTTTGATCCAACCAATGGATTGAGGAGTTAAAGCAGCTTTTAAGGCTTACTATGTGAGGAAGACCTTTGCCCAAGATATTGCTGCAACTGAAGAAGACACTGATGCAATTCTGGAAGGATTACAATGTCTATGACAGCATCAAGAACCTTGTTTGAGCTTAGGGTGATGTCACCAGGGAGTGTATGAATGACATCTGGAAGAAGACACTCAAGAGGTTCATCCATGACTTCAAAAGATTTGCCAAGGAAGAGGTTGCAAATCAACAGGCTGTGGTTGAGATGGCAAACAGCTTTAACCTGGGTGTGGATAAGAATGGCAGTGAGGAGCTCCTAGAGGTGGTTCCTGAGGAACTGCCTAATGAGGAATTGTTGGAACTGAAACAGGAATTCATAGCTGAATAAGAAGAAGGAGAAAAGGAAACTACAGGAGAAGAAAAAGAACTCCCAAGAAAAATTACAGTGAAGAGTTTAGCAGGAGCTTTTGCAGACCTCAGTAAGCTTATTAAAATGTTTTGGAACATGGACCCCAAAACTGAAACGTTTTCATTAATAAAGAGGAATGTTCACAGTGCATTATCTGCTTATAAGCAAATCTACAATGAAAAAAAAAGACGCAAACCAAGCAAACGACCATGGACATGTTTCTGAAAAGAGTGATACCTCCTCAAGTAAAGCATCAGACAGGTGCTTCAGGAGGCATTCCGGAAGGAGGTATTGTTATCAGAGAGATAACAGCTCCACACATGTTAGTATCCCTGAAGAACTTCCAGTGGGACAAGATGTGGAGGTAGAAGATAGTGACATTGATGATCCTTACCCTGTGTAGGCCTAGGCTAATGGTTGTGTTTGTGTCTTAGTTTTCAACAAAAAAGTTTAAAAAGTAAATAAAAATTAAAGATTTTAAAAATATAAAAAAGCTTATAGAATAAGGAACTAAGGAAAGCAAATTTTTTTCTTTTTTTTTTTTTTTGAGGAAGATTTCCCCTGAGCTAACTACTGCCAATCTTCCTCTTTTTGCTGAGGAAGACTGGCCCTGAGCTAACATCCATGCCCATCTTCCTCTATTTTATACGTGGGACTCCTACGAAAGCATGGCTTTTGCCAAGCATTGCCATGTGCGCACCTGGGATCCGAACCGGTGAACCATGGGCCGCCGAGAAGGGGAACATGTGAACTTAACCGCTGCACCACTGGGCCCCCTGGAAAGGAAATATTTTTGTACAGTTGTACAATGTGTTTGTGTTTTAAGCTTAGTGTTGTTACAGGAGTCAAAAAGTTAAAGTAATTAAAAAGTTTATAAAGTAAAAATGTCACAGTAAGCTAAGTTTAATTTATTATTGAAGAAAGAAAATCTTCTAGTAAATTTAGTGTATTCCGAGTGTGCAGTGTTGATCAGTCTATAGTCAGGTACAGTGATGTCCTAGGCCTTCACTCCCCGCTCACTCGCTGACTCACCCAGAGCAACTTCTAGTCCTACAAGCTCCATTCACGGTAAGTGCCCTCTACAGGTGAATCATTTCTAAGTCTTTTATACCATATTTTTACTCTACCTTTCCTCTGTTAGATACGTGTAGATATACAAATGCTTACCATTGTGTTACAGTTGCCTACAGTATTCAGTGCAGTAACACGCTGTACAGGTGTGTCACCTAGGCGTGTAGTAGGCTATACCATCTAGGTTTGTGTAAGTACACTCTATGATGTGCCCACAACAACAAAATCGCCAAATGATGCATTTCTCAGAACACAGCCTTGTTGTTAAGTGATGCACGACTGTACAGACGTACCTCGTTTTATTGTGCTTTGCTGATTGTGCTTCACAGACACTGCGTTTTTAACAAGTCCTTCCACCAGCAAAAAGATTATGACTCATTGAAGCTTCAGATCATGGTTAGCAGTTTTTAGCAACAAAGTATTTTTAAATTAAGGTATGTACATAGTTTTTTAGACATGTTGCTATTGCACATGTAATAGACTACAGTATAGTGTAAACATAACTTTTATATGCACTGGGAAACCAAAAAATTCACGTGACTCACTTTATTGCAAAATTAGTTTTATTACAGTGGTCTAGAATGGAATCCTGGCTATCTCCAGGGCATGCCTGTTTTTGGAATGAGGGCAGCAGAAGGACTGAGAACTGCAGAAGTCTGGGCATAAAATAACTCTGTCCAAACTCTTGCACCAGGAGGCTTGACCCAACTCCAGCATGGCTTCTAGCAACCTAAGGCTGTGTGCGTAGGATGGCACACACACTCCTACTCCCCATTAAAATGCCTGCCTGAAGGAGCTCCCCACTGCCATAAAAATTACTATTTGTTCTAGCCAACACCTATGACAGCCCTCTAATGTCATTTTCTTAGAACATTTACTAAAAAGGGCTTACAATAATGAATATGTATCTCCTGCAACTCAGAAGCATCTCTCTCAGGACCTGAGAACTATTTCTTTGAAATGCAATTATTAAGAAGGAAAAGGCCTCTGTCTGCCACTCTCTGTGGGAGGGTGGGATTCTAACTTGGATAGCCACTAGCTAGCAGACATAGCTGGCCTAATCCATTTACACTGACCAGCCTTTATAAATTTCACTTCTCTGACTCTACTGAGACCCTGGACCCTCCCCTCCATCATTCTTCCTTTAAAACACCCGATTACCACTGCGCAAATTGGAATGGAACGCCACTCTTTTCGCCTACTGTCAGTAGTTACTGAATAAAACCTGTTTTCAACACTTTAATAAATGCCCAGCTGTGTTTATCATTGAAAATATCTTAGAGAATGTGTCAGCATAGGTAGAAATAAATAGATAGAAAGAATAGATAGAAAGGAAGAAGAAAGGAACACATGTGGATCACTTATGACGAGATGAAGCCTAGTTTCCACTTCCACCCACATGTGTAGGCCTTAGGGTTATAGTTAGTGAAACATCAAGAAAGTGCTCCTGACACTGCACTGAATCTCAGATCTTCTCATGATCTAAGACTGGAAATCACAGCAGCCCTCTTTCTTTTAATTTCAAAGTCACAATTAAGTGTGATGCTCCTGCCTTCCATTCTCTCAATGAAATCTCCCATCAGCCCACAGTGGTCATTCTTGCTGACTTTCTATTATGAGGTAACAGAACTCTCTGTGTTTAAACAATAGGCCTCCTACTGATCTGGACTTGAAAGTTGGAAACATTGCATTTGTCATCATATCTGAGATGCAAAAATTCATAATGTGCCAGAGAAAAAGGCCATGATAGATTTCTCTAAAATTAAATTTGTTAAAGGCTTTATGCTTTGGGGGGAAATCTTACCTAGACATTCAAATCTCTAAGAGAGATAGAAATCATCAAATTTCCCAAAATAATAGAGGCGTAATAGAAGTAATTAGGTTGAAATATCTTTAAATTTCTGTTTTACATTGTGCATAAGTTAAAAGTATAAAGTTTAAAGTAAAATAGGCTTTTATTCTAATAAGTATTTCTATTAGCTGATGGGTTAACTAAAAGAAATGGAAAAGAAATCAAATGGGAGTATTTTCTCAATGTCCGTGAAATATAATTTACCCTCTATAATAATGTCAATATTAATGACAGGATAATTTTTGCTTGATTTCTCACCTGGATGCTACAAATATCAAAATCTACAGAAATAATAAAATTTATGAGCATTTAAGGATTCATTTCTCCTTTGACTACTTCATATTTCAAAGGAGGATCATAAGAAGACTCACTTTGCAGAAAAGGAGATCCAAAGATTCCAAATATGGTTACCTGGAAAATATTATATACTGACATAAAAGGCAAATATTAATATTGAATGCATTTTTATGCCGATTCCATTAGGAAAGCAATTGTTCCCTTTCTAGACACTGTCACTGTTACGAATAGATAAGTGTGCATAACGTGATTTCAAAGGCCCCCGAAAGACTCCTATTTGCAATCCACAAAAAAGCACCATCAATCCATTCACTATATTCATCAATGTCTCATGTTCTGTGAAGAAATTTTGGATAAGTTTCTGGGCTCATTAAATGTAGTTTTACCTTGGGTGATAGCAAAAATTTAGACTGATTAGTCATTCATACCTTAATGTAAGTGAATTTATAAACTCTTTGCAAAGAGTGGATTTGCATTTAGATACTATGAAGATTGAAAGTCATAATAATCTTTGTTTCAGGGTTCTTTTTTCTCCAATATATGTGCTTTCATTGGGTGAAAGCTCTAGAAATTGTAAATGTTAATCTCACCTGAATCTGAGGCATGATAAAGATAAGAAAGAGTGGCTATCACTTTCAAATGAGACTTAATTTTGCCTGCATAAAGGGTAATCTTGTGTGTCACATCCACGATATTCTGTTAAAATTGTAAGTTATGTTGATTAACGTTTTAGGCACAACTACAAAGAATAAAGGCATGTATTTGAGAGGGGAAAAAAAGTGGAAGAGATATTTTATCTTAATACTTATATTTAAGTGTTTGTCTTTCCATTATGAAAAGCCATACAACAATAACCCAAAAAAAAGGAAGAAAGAAAGAAAGGGGAAAGAGAACACTTCATATCATGGAAAAAAGGGAAACGAAGAAATTCACTTGACGTAGTCAATTGTTTTCCATAAATCTGATGGGGGAGTTGCATGAACAATTGTTTCTCATACCTGTCTTATGTCTTTATATCAACGCTCATCAAATGATGTGTATGAACACAGTGTGCTGCTTGGAGGCAGATTGTAGTGCCTGTCATGATGATACTGAAGTTCTTATGCCCGGAGAAGATTGATAGTACTAAAAGTCTCTGATCATTCCAATAAAAGGCACACTGGTTTCAATATTTAACAGTGAAAATAAATATTAGTTTACTATTTGAGCAGTAAATGCTGAAAATAGCAATCTTTCACTGATGTATATTTTGGGCATTGAAAAATACACCATTTTTTGCATACAGTTTTGAAAAATGCAGCCACCAGCACATAATCACTTAGTGCTTTAATTAAAAATAGACAAGTACATAGTTATCTTCAAATCATATTTCTTGTCCCTATCCTAATCATAGGTTTTAGAGTATTTCTGAATCATAAATGATTTGAAATATTCACTTTTTGAAATGTATATCATGTCTTATGAGAGTATAACTTATTATGCTACATCTACCAGTAATGAAGTGTCCTGAAAATAATTTGATATTTTAAAATTAATTTATTTGTAACTGTTTTGTCTTCGACTCTGGCAAACATCAATAACATATCTGATCTGTTTAATGTATTCTTTGTCTTCCTATTTGTTCCACAGTATCTAACATTTAATAATTTATTTACTTACATGTTGATTGTTTACATCCTACCACAAGGATGTAAGCTATATGAGAACAACATGAATTTTGTAGTTACATTCCCATCACTGACGACAGTGACTACCTGTAACATTGACAGAGGTTGGCTAATACAGTGGTTATTATAGACTTTTAGGAATCAGCACACTTGAAAGGAGCAAAATTATAACATTAGTATAATAGCACGTAACTCAGTTTTTATGAAAACTAAATGGCATTCACATACGATATGTGCTTATTAGCTTGTCTAAGCCAAATGTTTCCATTGATTGCTATAGATCTGAGCATATCATACGACTTAGTAGACGAGACTTCTGGGAATACTTTCCTCAATCTTTCCAAGAGAGAGAAAGCATGAATTTTCTTTTCTTACCTTTGACCATAATTGTGTAATAAAGAGGCACCAGGAAGACAGCTTTTGATCTTGAGAGAATAGCCAAGCTGCTTACTTTCATGAATTAAAGATGGCCAAAATTTCTTTAAACAATTCTACAATTGAGAGGCTGTCTTAATCAGTTTGAACTGTTATAACAAAAATACCGTAGACTGGGTGGCTTAAACACGAAACATTTATTTCTTGTAGTTCTGGAGGCTGGAAGTCCAAAATCATGGTGCCAGCTGATCAAATTCTGGTGATAGCCCACTCTCTGGCTTTTAGAAAGCTGACTTCTTCATGTACATGAGGACATGGAGGAGAGAGAGAGGAAGCAAGCTCTCTGTGTCTCTTCTGATAAGGGCATTAATCCCATCATAAGGGCTACTTCCTCATGACCCAATAGCTTCCCAGAGGCCTATTTCCTAACACCATCGTGTTAGGGGTTAGAATTTCAAAATATGAATCTTGGAGGAACACAAACATTGAGTCCATAACAGAAGTGGAGTCTATGATCGCCTCTCCTTGGGTTTGAGTGGGCTCTCTAATTCCTTTGAGCAGTAGGCTGGACCTTTCAGAGACTGGCAGCTTCTACTTATTGTCTCTTAGACCTCTTGCTCTTAGAGGTCTTAGCTGCCATGTGAGAAATCCAACCACCTGCCTGGGAGACCACAGGGAGAGAGCCTGCAACTATATGGAGAGGGAGAGCAAGCAGGAGAATGGCCTACTGATCCCAGTCTTCCAGCCATTCTTGCCATGGTACTGGCATGTGAGTGAAGCCTTTTTGACCCTTCCTGAACAAACTAGCCATGAATGAAATACCTCTGTGATATGTGAATCCACTTGAACCTTGCCAAAATTCTTGGCTCACAGATTGCAAGCATAATAAAATGATTGTTGTTTTAAGCCACTAAGTTTGAGGTGGTTGATTTTGCAGCAATAACTTCAACACAGATCTAGAACGATGTTTTTAAACTCCTGAATTTGCCAACTTTCAAATTGCCTGTGCTGGTTATATATTGCTGCATAACAATAGAACCATGAACTTAGCACTTTAAGTAACACATTTATTATAACCCAGTTTCTGTGGGGCAGGAGTCTACACATGGCATAGCTGGGTCCTCTGCTTCAGGGTCTCATAAAGTTGCAATCAAGCTGTGGGCCAGGAATGTGGTCTCCTTTGAAGCTTGACTGGGGAAGGATCTGATGTCAAGCTCATGTGGCTGTTGGATGAACTAAGTCCCTCTTGGGCTGTCAGACTGAGGACACCAGTTTTCTGCTGGCTATTAGCTAAAGGCCACCCTCATGTCCTTGCCATATAGGCCATATCAACATGACTACTTGCTTCCTCAAAGCCATCAAGGAGATAATCTTCTAGCCAGATTGTCATCATGTACTCATAATCACATATGTCCACCACCTTTGCTTTATTCTATTGATTATAATTAAGTCACAGTTTCTGTCTAGGTCATAACAGGGGTTCATATAGGGTAGGAACACAAGGTGGCAGGAATCATAGAGGCCACTCTATAGTCCGTCCACCACACTGTCCTACACCTGGACCTTTTTTAATGTGATAAAATAAATTCCTTAAGATTTTAGAAATGTTTTTCATTTAGATTTACTCTAACCTGTATCTGCAAGTATCCTAAGTGACATAACAACCAGAACTGATACAGATTAACGGAAGACTGGTTAGAAAGTTTTGGTATTTGAAATTTACTTGTAGATTTTGATACTGTAGCATTGGACTGAGGAATTTCTAATTCATATATTATAATTTTGCCCCCATCAAAATAGGAATTGATATGTTCTGATACATGCTCAAAATGACCCGATTTCCTTTCTGGAATTGTCTTAGCTACTGAATCTGTAAAATATTAGTATAAAAGTAAGAGAGGTATGGAAGAAAGTGACCACTTCCTAAATACAATGAGGACAATCAAAACAGGAAAAAAACAGTTTGCTTCACACAGCAGATCAGGTTACAGTGGCAAAGGAAGAAAAAAATGTGTTCTAGTAAATCATGAACACGCCAGTATGCCACTTGCAAACTTTTGAAATGCACGCTATTAGAACTCCTCTCATGGCTTTGTAACTGCAGGATGCCCTAATGGTCTCCTTGTCCACTGCAAATTGTTATCTGACTTCAATGTGTCTTTCATGGGGTATCCTTGAGCACACACAGTAAATGAAGTTAAGAGAAAGAGATCAGGCACTGTATGAGCAAGTGAGTACACTGAGACTGTCAAGGAGAGATTACAGAGACCAGGTTTCCTCATTAGTTTCTCTTAATAAAAATCAACATTTTAGAATTCCAAGCCCCAGACACTAAATCAGATGCTAAGTTAGTCTAGGTGGAGGTCAGGAGGCGGCCTCAGGAAACCAGAGAACCTTCAGGTGGTGAACGCTTTGGTCTCTGTGGCCTTCCATTTTGTCACTTCGCCCAGGCAGATAGGATCCCAAAGTAGCGGAGGTCAAAGGCTGAAACATCAACATGTTGTTCACTACTAAGAAAGACTCTCCTTTTGACCAAACTTTAGTCAGGCTCCTCTGAACCTTCTTCTCAACTAGGCCTCAGTCTTAGCCCCCATCCTTTTTGGCATACCTGGTCCAGTTTTAACAAGAATCCTGCTAAGTCAGTTTAGAGAGAAGCCTCACCTTTGATAGCTCATCATCTTTGACATCTGATGAAATTTCTTATCCCTCACCTTTAACGCATAAGCCCTTGGCCTGCCTTTGACATGAATCCTGTTAAGTTGTCTTAATAAGAATCCCTCCTAGCTTTGATGTCAAATTTTCCGTCTCCTTGGCCCTCCCCCTCTTCTCATTGGTTATGAATCCCTACCTGTCTTTGCAGTAGTCAGAATCGAGCCTCCTCTCCCTCTACTGTGAGTCTTAATATCTATCACAATAGTACTGAAGAAAATCTTCCTTATTGTTTTAAGAAATGTCAAATATTTTTTTCTTTAATTTTGCTGGCCCTGAGAATATGAGCAGGGCCACAGAAAACTGAGACTGGAGAAATGAGGTCTTGAGGTATCAAGTGGACGTTAATGGAGATGAGTTGGAAAGTCAACTCACGTTACTTGCCCAAGTGGAATTTCCACAAGGCTATCTGCAGGCTCATCTCCAGGTTTAGAAGTGCATACAACATCTATGCAGAATCAGAGTGAAGTCTGTCCAACGTTTAGAACCACAGATGGTTGAGCTCATTTCTGGAGGAAAAATATACTTTAAGTATCGTCTCTGAAAATTAGGAAAAGTGTGCACTTTTTCCTTATTGGAGACCATGAAGAAATTATTACCCCTAAAGCTTTGTATGAGATACGTGCAGGCAAATTTATGTTTTCAATAGGGAAAGGGAAAGGGCATACTAAGAATAACTAACAATTAATTTTTGAGGTATTTATTGGTCAATAAGTAGGTTTTATTTTATTGATAGACATATAGAATACGTTTATTTAGATTATTTTTACACAAAAACTGATTTATCAATATAAAAAATATGCATGAAATCATTTCTTCACTTAAAGTAACTTAGTAGGAAATTTTTCCTGATATATATTTGTGTACTAGAAACTGCTTCTTCATCAAATCTGCACTTAATGTCTTATCATTTATACTTTTCTCTAGAACTTATATCTTTTTTGTGTAGTCTTATTGTTTTTTAATTTTGTTAGAATTTCCTATAGTCTCTCCAAAGTTATATTTAATGAATAATAAATTTAGTATTCTTGGCCATTTCAAAAAACCCTATTCTGTACTATAATACTATTTTTATGGAAACCTCCCTTAACAGCGACTGAGATCTCTGGTAAGCTAGAGTAAATTCTGAAAATAAAGGATATTCTCAATTCCATATTTACACTGAAATTTACATATATTTCAAAAAGTTTATTTTCATACCTAAATAGATTTTTGCCTCATTTCAGAGTAGCTTTCTTGGATGAAGAGTATTACAATAATCCCTGTCATATAACATGTCTCTAATTCTTTAGAATATTGTATTAAACTTTGATTATAAAACCAAAAGATTTCTAAATTTTATTTTATTGTATTATACCATAAAGTAAAATACTAATCAATTAAATTTAAGAGCGTCATCAAAAATACAATCTAGCAACTTGAGATTTCCAAAATAGAATCTATAGAATTCTGAATAAAAACCTTCTCCACAGATTTTTCTCTCGTCTCCTTCCTCTCTTAGGCTCTAGATATTTATTTTAATATGTTCATGTGGCATTGCTTTTAATAATTATGTATTCACATCCTTTAAAATTGAATATGTTTTTATTGTTGTATTACTTGAATATTATACTACAGGTTCCCAAATAGTTTGGAAGAAAATACAGCCAAAATTTAGTGGAATTGTTTACAAAATTTCAAATACAATAGTAGGACTCTCATTTTGGCTTTTACGGGTTTTGCTTATAAAGATTCAAACACGTCTAAATTAATGATTGGCCACAAAAACAGGAAGCATTTACTGTTGTGCTGAAACGCACATTTTATATTCAATGTCATATTTCATGCAAAAAATTTGTCATTCAGTCTGTTGATATATTATATGTATTTTGATAATTATAGCTCCTGTTACTGGGAGCACATGACTACTACTTGTTTAGAAATAATGACTTTTGTGTACACCACAACCAATTCCAAGTACATTTCTGCTCCATTTCTTTATTTTACCATCAAAATATTTATTTATAGTATAGTGCAAAAAGTTATTTTATCTTTAATCTAGAATATTTTAAGTAAATTTACAATCACATGTACAGTAATTTCAGATGTTACGTATTGATAGAATGAACTTCCAAATGCTCTCCTTTGATTCTATGAGGTGAAAAACTCAAGTCATGATTGAAACTAACTGATTTCCTTTTTGAAGCTTCTGATGGCAGTGGCAATTATTAGATATTTAACCTTTGCTTATTTTGTCTTCTGCTAAAGGAGCTGACACAGTAAAGATATTGCTACACTTTTAGTATTTGCAGAATAAAACTTGGACTTGAAAATGAGTGATGCTTTTTAGAGGATTAATCTGATCGAAATTAAAAGCCATGTTTTTAAAGTAATGGGTAAATGCACTTTCTGCAGCTGAACACATTAAATTGTCCTCTTTAGACACAGAATCTCTAAAATAAAGGTGAACTTCCAGATAGCGGCTGATGCATCTTCTGCAGATTTGTCTCTTCTGGTTTCCATAGTGTCAGTAATGAGGCCCCACTTGCTACTCATTTTGCAAATTACACATATATCATCAACCATTAATATTCCTGAGAAATGGAAATTCAGTATTTACATATTCATTAAACTTTTTCTCTTTTAAGATCAGTATTTAAAAATAAGTATATTGAAAAATTTAAAACTATGTTACAAAGCAAAAATATATATAGAAAATTGAGATTTTACACCAAAAAAAAAATTAAAACACTGAAGTAAGAGCACTCGAGCTATTCTCTGCATACTCTATGCTCTGATGAGCCTTGATTTCCTACATGCAATTTACGAATGATGTTATTATTTTCCTAATTTTCCCACTAACACCACTGACTAGTAGCCTGTCTATATCTTGCAGGTTAAGGACCACAGCATGAAAACCGGCACACTCAGCTATTTTATCAAATTGCCAGATGGAACATTAGTTTAAAACTACTCCTGCCATAATCAAAAAGAGTTAGTTAACCCGACTCACTCATGCCCCAGTGAAATTAATTTTATCAGTGAGTGCTTTCCATGCTGTCCTTAAAAAAGAAGTGCTAGATAATTTTGCAAAGAGTTTGGAAAGGAGAGGATGCATCGGTGGTAGCTATCCATATTTGACTACATATTAAGGTGAGAACTTGGCTCAGTGCACAGCCATTTTTTACGCCAGCAGCTGAGACCATGGAAGAACTTGGATGTACAAAGCAATGATCAACCAAACTCATGCCAGATTATTAAACTAATATTAATAATTAAATTTAAAGTGAAACATGATAACAAAAGTTAATCCATACAGATTGATAGAACCAAAGGTATAAACAAGGACTTTTCTAGGCAAGGCAGAACATGTGGTCACCTAGTTATGGAGAACCTGACCCATAACAGAGGACTGAGACACAGAGCCAAAACATCTTCATGTCAAATGGTGGCATTTTGGGGGAAAGTGAAATACCAGGATGAAATGACAGGAAACACATTTTCTTTCCTCCACGCAAATATGTTCAAGGGGAATAACAGGTCAGGATAATTTGTTGAGATACTAAAGGGTTTCTTTTTCTCCTAGAGATTTTCTTCCCCCTCCTCTTTTCCAAGAAATTAGCATGACTCATACTCTCTATTACTCAGTGATTTAGGCATAAGATCAGAAGTCGCTGAAAGATAATCATTTTGGGTTATTTTTGAAAGTTGATGCTCTTTGTGAAAATCGTATCAGGGTCCCAGAGCACTGGAAGAGAGATGAGCATGACATTGAGAAATAAACATGAGAGGAGCATTATCTAATATTGGAAAGAGGACAGAAAATGTATATCTTATAGGTAAAGATTTCTTAGACAAGCCACAGAAAGAAATAACCATAAAATTAAAGCATGACAAAATACACTTCATCAAAATAAAGAATAACTTTTGTTCATCAAAATAAAGAATAACTTTTGTTCATCAAAATACATCATTAAGAAAGTTGCTAGGGGGCCAGCCCAGTGGTGTAATGGTTGGGTTCGTGTGCTCTGCTTTGGTGGCCCAGGGTTCACGGGTTCAGATCCCAGGTGTAGACTTACACACTGCTCATCAAGCCATGCTGTGGTGGCATCCCACATACAAAAAATAGAGGAAGATTGGTGCAGATGTGAGCTCAGGGACAATCTTCCTTAAGCAAAAAGAGGAAGATTGGAAACAGATGTTAGCTCAGGATCAATCTTCCTCATCAAAAAAAGAAAAAAGAAAAAAGAAAGCTACTGGGTAAATCATAGTCTAGGGAAAATATGTGCAAAACATATATTTGGCAAAGTATTTATATTCAGAACAGATAAAAACTCATAACTCAATAATAAAGGAAAAACATTTCAATTATTTTAAAAAGTGGGAAAAGACTTGAACAGACATTTCTCAAAAGAAGATATGTGAATGGCCAATAGTGGTATGAAAAGGTATCCTGCTTAGTTGGTCATTAGGGAAACATAATTTGAAACCACACTGAGATACCACTACATACCCACTACAATCACTAAGATAAAAAAGAAAAGTCTGACAATACCAAATGTTGGTAAGAATGTGGCACACCTGGGACGTTCATACCTTGTTAGTAGACTATAAAATGCTACAATCATTTTGAAAAAATTCTGGTATTTTTAAATAAAGTTAAAGACTATCTACCCTTTGACCAGAAATTTCACTTCTAGGTATTTATCTAAGTAAACTGAAAATATATACATCCACAAAAATGCTTGTATAAGAATGTCCATAGCAGCTTTATTCACAGTTGCTAAAAGGAAAAAATAAAAACAGATGCCAATTGACAGGAAAATGGATGCAATAAATGCTACTCAGCAATAGAAAGAACAAACTGCAAAGACATGCAAAATATGGGTGGATATCACAATAGGGTGACCAACAGTCCCGGTTTGCCTGGGACTGAGTTGCTTCCCAGCATAGGGGACTTGCAGTTGTAAATCCAGAACAGTCCTGGGCAAATCAGGTGACTGATTACCTTAACAGACATTATGTTGATGACAAAAGATAGGCACAAAAGAGTAAGTGCTGTACAATTCTAGTTAATAAACTTACAAAACACCATTTATATGACGTTCTGGCACAGTCAAGACTAACGAAACATGAGAAAACACAGACCATTGGTTGTCTTAGTAGGTCTGAGGATGTTGGCTGGGAAGAAACAATAGGAAACTTTTGTGATAGATGAAAATGAAAGCTGTTGAGGTGTGTCAAAAGGGTAAATCTATTTCTTAAAACACAGCTAAAAGTTCTGGATTTAACTAAGTGTAAATTATATCTCAAAATGGAATTATCATCATCATCATCATCATTGTTATCATTAAGTAGTGGTCAGGAGCTGGTGGAGATACAGATAAAACGAGAGTAGTGGAATGTGGCTGGTTGTTGAACCTGGCTTACAGACATATAGATGTAATTATACTATTCTGTTTATACTTATACATTTGAAATTTCTATAATAAAATAATTTTTAAAAAGAATATAAAAATATGAAAATTTATTTCACATCCTTAATTTTTCTGTGTAAATTCTCCCAGGAATATGTCTTTACAAACTAAAGATAAGCTTGAGTGTGGTGCATGCCTTAGTCATCCATGGGGAAAAGAGAATTACATAAGATTGCTAAGTGTCCAGATGATTGATTTTTCAGTGGTAATTAAAAGATATAGGCCTGGAAAAGTTAGCCTGGTCAAATCTGAAGTAATATTCAGTATTAGCCAGTACAACAAAATATTCTCTGAGATGTAATATTCTTTAAAATAAAAATCAGCTTTTCATTAGATGATTGATTTATCTGCCCATACTTTAACAAGAGAGATACCTACATACTTTGGCATATGTTAAAAATTAAATAACCCCTGTTATAAATCAGAATCTCATTGAACATGAAATTATATATATATATGTATATATATTTATATACACAGATATATAAAATTGTATTCTAAATGCTTGCTGGGGGAGATTTTTTGGTTTGGCTTCTGGCAATAAATTACAAGACTAGAGTTGTCATAAAGCTTAGGACAAGTATCAAATATACAAAATGGTGTTTTTCATGTCTAAGAACATATTTCCTCTAACTTTATTACGGGATGTAAAAACTGTTGTATTTCACCCATTTTTTCCTGATTTTTCCTTTTCTTCTTCAATTTTCTTCAGGATACACCTGAATTAATCTTTTTAAAAAAAATTTTGAACTCTTGTAATTTCTTAAGACAATTATTTTAAAAATAATCAATTTCAAATGACTCTGGTCAAACATCCCTGGAAAGAATCACTTTAATATGTATCATCGTGAGAATATTACCATAGACTACATGCATTCTCACCCAAGTATAAAGTCTGGAAAGATTCAGTAATTTCAGCTATATAAATTCAATAGAAATTTAGCAATGTTTGTTGTTCATTGTCTCCGCTTGTGCAAATCAGCCTCATTACACTTTCAGCCATTTTTACCTTTAGAGTGATGAGGTTAATTGTTCCTACCTCAAGTAAGACTGCTCATAAGTCACTTAAATTCAATTTAGGTAAATCTACATTTATAAGGTATAATGGTGAAATAGTAGGATACGAGATCACAGATTTCTAGATAGGAGAAAACCTGAGTTAATCTTCAGAAACGTGCTTAAAGCTATGTGTAAGCAAACTGTTCTAAAAGGGATGTGTTAGACACTGATTCATAGTAACCCCATCAAGTTTCCCTCTACTGTATTTTTTTCCTCCCTACTTGATATGGTGAGAGGAAATTTCCACTTGAAGTAGTCATATTCCTTATACATACAACCTAATCGATGCAGAAACTACATTGTCCTATTGCCATGTTCAAGAAGGCTGAAGCAATTAAAAAGAAATTCTACCCTAAATTTGAAAATCTCAGAAACACTAACCAGGATCTAACTGAACAGTCCACAGCAACCACTTTCCTCGCTATCCACTCCTGCTTCGATTCACATCAGTTCAAGGAATTTCTTCTTATTACTTTCTGAAAAATAGAAAATACAGCTTCCACCTAGCCATGGTGTGTTTCTTTATTTTCCTTCCTGGTGTCACAACACTTTTAAGTAGCTTTATTGAACTATTTTCCCAAAAAGA
Source organism: Equus quagga (assembly GCF_021613505.1). NCBI lineage: Eukaryota > Metazoa > Chordata > Mammalia > Perissodactyla > Equidae > Equus > Equus quagga. Next base: position 26,393,553 of record NC_060269.1, read on the forward strand.
AAGAATTCATTCTGGGAGAAAGAGAGTTGCTTCTTGTTATAGACAGATTTCTAAGATGGTCTTCAACATTCCACAGACCCCCGGTGTACACACATCTCCTCCTAATTATTCAATTAAACCATCACTTAGGTACTACAGAGAAGAAATTTTGCAGGTGCAATTAAGTTAGCCAATCAATAAACCTAACAATCGAGAGATTATCCAGGTGGGCCTGACTTAATCATATAAACTCTTTAAATCTGGGTGTAGAGGTTAGCGACAGAGAAATCAGATACTAGATGCATCCTTTCTGACTTGAAGATGAAGGCAATTTTGTGACAAGTGATGCTGGTGGCATGTAAGACCTGTAAGCAGGCCCCAGCTGACAGTCCGTTAGAAAGGAAACAGGGGCTGCAGTTCTCCAACTGCAAAACACGGAATTTTGCTTGAAATTTAACTTGGAAGCAGACTTTCTCCCAGAGCTTCTAGATGAAAACTCAGCCTGGCCAACCCCTTGGTGTCAGCTTTGTGTTACCCTGAGCAGGTACCCAAGACATATGGTTCTGGACTGCGGACCCACGGAAAGGGTGAGGTGAGAATTTTTTGTTGTTTGAAGCTGCTAAATTTGTGGTAATTTGTTACACAACAATAGAAAAATAACACACCTATGAACATTTCCATCTATGAAATAATATCTATTACCATGCAAACAACATATTGTCAAGCCATATCCACATTACACATTTTGAAGAATGTGTGGTGGTTTAACAATTTTATCAAAAAATCTTCGTAGAAATACTGCTTGAACACTAGTTATATATATAACACTGCGTTTTAGAATTGTCAATCTTTTCCTCATGCACATTTTTTAATTTATTTTTTATTTTTTAAGATTTTATTTTTCCCTTTTCTCCCCAAAGCGCCCCAGTACATAGTTGTGTATTTTTAGCTGTGGGTCCTTCCAGTTGTGGCATGTGGGACGCTCCCTCAGCATGGCTTGACAAGCGGCGCCGTGTCCGCCCCCAGGATTCGAACTGGCGAAACCCTGGGCCACCGAAGCAAAGCCTGCAAACTTAAGCACTCAGCCAGGAGGCTGGCCCCTTCATGTGCATTTTTAAATGTTATTATAAATACTGCAGTGCTTTTAGCCATTTTTCTTTGTAACTATTGTAGGTGGCAATAACAAAATGGAGTAACGTATGTCAGGGCTTCTAAAATGGAGCTGGGAGGCCACTAAGGAAATGAAGCTTATGCACGTACACCATGTTTGTGCCCCAATGGAACGTGACTTTTGAACTGTGCTTCGTTGTTATCTTGACTTTCCTTTAAGAAAAATATTTACTTCTATAGAAAAATGTTTACTCTTATAGATAAGAACTTTTTGCCTTAGAGGTGGCTTCAGCAACCAATCACAGGCAGCCAGGGAACAACAGTTGTTGCTAGCACTGATCACGTGTCTTGCAAAACAACCTGTTTGATTCATCTCCTTTTGTTTTTATAAACCCTTGCCTTCTTTGTCTTCTCCGGGGCACATCTTGATTTCTGCTTGAATCTATGCCTCCTTAATTGCAATTTTATTGGCCTGAATAAAAACTTGTAGTGACTTTTTCCTCGGTGGGCATTTCTTGGCACAGTTGGCAGGATCCAGAGCAACTGACCCTTAACTAGGCAGAGGATTCAGCTTTAAGGACTTTTCCTGGTGAATGATATTGTACCTCTAGTAGTTTTTCATTTTATTAAAGCGGCAACATTCTCTTACAATTTGAAATTTGGCAGTTCTTGATAACCAATTGAAGGGAAATGGAGGTATTATGGACAATCAAGAAGGAGCAGCTTCTGGGCAGATGTAACTCAACATGTCCGGGGCAGGCAGCACATGCACCAACTGTGTATGTAAACGCCTTATATAACCTGTCTATGTAAACATCTTATGTAACCTGCATAATGTAAACATTGTCTGCTGGCTGTATGCCACTTTTGTCTAGTAGTCATATAAAAGCAGCCACAAGGGGAGCTGCTGCACCCCTGCAGTCTGTCGGCCAGAGTGAATAAAGAGTATGTCTGCCTTGCCATTGGCTGCTCACAACTTTTTCCAGTTCCCCAAGCCCCGTGGTCCTGTCCTCAGCTGTTTCTTTCCTGCATACACCAATGCAGACCCCTTTGCTTGTCCTGTCATCCAAATGAGGGTCCTCTGACTCTGGAGATAAGGGACATTGTTCCTTCTGGCCCCTTTCAGGGAGATTCTAGGCAACTAGAAACCTAGGGGAAGTGTCAGAACTCTGTGACATGCAGCATTCTCATAGGGCCTCCCAACCAAGGAACATACCCCATTCCTGGGTCAGAGGGAACTCCATAAGGTAGGTACACATAGACGACTGGTCAGCCTAGTCCCTTGAGCAACCTGACACCACCTGGTGCCTAGGATTTTCTGAGACATGTAAGAGAGAGACCAGTGGCCCACTGGTGACACTCTGGAAAGTGGTGCTCACAAGCAGCACATATCTGATCCAAAACACAAACCCTCCTGCCTTGGCCATCTAAGAAAAGCCCTCTCTAAACGATGGAGAACAATTGTTCTAAAACAATTACAAATGATCAGCCTCCTTCTGGAACCCCAGCCAGATTTATGGTTAAAGAATATGTTCCCTCTTCTTGTAAATTTTTACCCCAATGGACTCATATTACCCTGGATAATTTAAAACTTCATTGGCCAAGATGGGGAACATTTGATATTCCAAAATTACTTTATTTATGTACACAATTAGAAAAAGTTTACAGGACTAGGAGAAATGAATGGGAAGCCTGTAAGAGAAAGGCTGAAAAAGTTGCTTCCCTTTAGGCAGTTAACTTGAAACTTTCAGAAGCTAATTCAAATCTCTCTAAGAAACATTTAGAACTAGGAAAATCAGCCAAAGCTTCACAAACTCCTCAAACTCTTCGTTCTCCTTTTGCTCTGCCTTCTTTGACTCCTGCTCCTGTATGCCCTTCCCTGGCTAAACTTTCTTTTCACCCCCAAGACCCTGAGACTCCCTCAGGCCCCACAGACTCCAAAGTTCCCCTTGGCCCTCCTGTTCTTACAGTTCCATTTAAAATTAAACTTGGGCAGGGGCCGGCCCGGTGGCATAGTGGTTAAGTGCACACGTTCAGCTTTGGTGGCCTGGGGTTCAGTGGTTTGAACCCCGGGTGTGGACATGGCACCGCTTGGCAAAGCCATGCTGTGGTAGGCATCCCACATATTAAAAAAAAAAAAAAAAAAATGTAGAGGAAGATGGGTGTGGATGTTAGCTCAGGGCCAGTCTTCCTCAGCAAAAGGAGGAGGATTGGCGGATGTTAGCTCAGGGCTACTCTTCCTCAAAAAATAAAAAATTAAGTTAAATTAAACCTGTGGAAACAGGAGTTTCCCAAACCTCCTTTACAGTCTGGTCAAAAACTGAATTAGGGCCTACAGCTAGGGAATTTCTCAAGGCTAATGAAGATCCCCATGCATTTGCTGAAGAATTTAAAATTATGATCCAGACATACGAACCTGGTTTCTCTGATCTATGCCAACTAATTATAATGCTGGTTGGTGAAGGTCAGGCCAAAATTGGATGCAACTGGCCAAATGAGCTAACCCCCTTGAGGATTTTTCTACACAAAGAGCCACTGCTAGAATTGAGGCACTTAAATTAGGGAATAGATTCTAGGAGGCTACTCGTAAATCTGTGCCAAAACCTACAGACTGGAAAAAAGTCCAACATTGCATCTAAAATCCTTGTCAAGCTGTTCTCAACTACCATAACAGACTAGAGACTATTTTTGTTGAAAACTCTGGAATTTCTGCCATCAATCCAGCCACTTAAACCATATTTAACTCCGCTTTTGTCAATGGCTTAAAGAAACGTCACCACTAATAAAATGAACCCATCTAAATTGGCAAACTATGCGAACTCTTGATCTAGTTAATCTGGCTAATCAGCCAGCCTGAACTATCCAGAAAAGTAATAAAAAGAAGGCTGCACAGATTATGAACCTCCAACTTCATCAGTTAATCACTAATCAGCATAAACTCCCTTTCCAATGTCCTAATTCTGCTCTAAGAGGTTTACGGTATTACAGTAAAAAGCCAGACGTTTTAAAAAGGATTGCTTTAAATTAAAAAGGATTGACTCAAGGAAGAAATAACCATCCCTCTTTGATTTCATTGTAACCATCCAAAAACTCCTTGCATCCATCTTCACAATAGGAGTGCTCCAAGGGCCTACCAGGGATTTCCCCCCTCCTCCAAGCTAACCTTGGAGGAATTGATCTCACCTTTGGAAGAGAGGTTACCAAGGCCCTTATAGACACAGGGACCACTTATTCTGTCTTAAACCCCACCAGCCTCTCTTGTCCTCTCCCTCAGAGTTCTCAAACTATACAAATGATGGAGTTTCTAATCACCCTGTGATAGTCTTTAAGTCCCTTCTCATTTCATTCCAACTAGGGCCCATTCAAGGGTGTCATCCTTTCCTTTTAGTTTCTTCAGTTCCCATCCACCTACTAAGATGAGGTTTTTTTGAGGCATACCAGGTACACATTTCTTTCTCTCAAAAGGGGGAAATATTTTTAAATCTTGATCCCCCAAATATAGGTCCTTAAGAAGATCCTAACATTTCAGTATCTATCCACATCCTTTCCCTAAGACCCGTAATTCAGAACCTCTCCTAGACACTGTCCCTGAATCCTTTTGGTCAAAGAGTTCCATCAATATAGAGTGCATATACTCTGCACCACCCATCAAAATCCAAATAGATGGAAGGAAATCTCTACCTGCCATAAAACAATACCGTTGAATCCTGAGGCAATCCAGGGTATAAAACCCATAATTGAAGACAATTACAGAGGGATTGATTGTCCCTTGTGCTAGCCCATGTAATATTCCTATCCTCCTGTTTATTCAAAGATCCCATGGAATTGGATGGAGTTTTGTTCAGGACCTCAGGGCACTAAATAACATTGTTGTTCCCTGACATCCTCTGGTACCTAATCCACACCTCTGCTCTCAGCCATCCCTCCTAACAGCCAAACATTCACTGTCATAGACCTTTGTAGCACCTTCTTTAGCTTGCCTGTTTGACCCCAGAGTCAGTTCCTGTTACCTCTTATCTGGGAAAAACAACAATATACTTGGACTGTTATGCCACAGGGATATACTGAAAGCCCTACCTATTTTTCTCAGATTTTGAAGGCTGACTTCTCAGACATTGGATTTTTCCCAAGGGTCCTCTTTATTACAATACATAGATGACCTCCTGCTTTGCTCCCCAACCAAGGAGGCATCTCTTGAAGATAGCCTTCATCTCTTAAAGAAACTGGCCCAAAGGGACATAAAGTATTAGGGAAAAGTTACAATTCAGTTTGCCTCAAGTTAAATATCCACGAAACCTCATTTCAACACAAGGGTTACTTCTTGACCCTGACAGGACTCAAGGAATCTTGTCTTTTCCATGCACAAAAGCCAAACGAAAACTACAAGAGTTCTTAGGACTAGCTGAATACTGCAGAAATTGGAACCTAACTTTTCAGTCTTAGCACAACCACTGCATTCTTTCCTTAAAATGGATCAACCTGAGACCATCACATGGACTAAAGAAGGCCAGAAAGCCCTTAACAAAATTAAAACCTCCTAGGTCCTCCAGCATTAGGACACCACAATTATGGTTTACCGTTTTTTATCTTCGTACATGAAAGTGAAGGAAATGTCCTTGGCATTTTAACCCAACAACATGGAGACCAACATAGGCCTATTGGATATTATAGTCAGCAATTAGATCTAGTAGCCAAAGGCCTTGCATAAGATCCATAGCTACAACAGCAAAATTACTAGAAAGCATGGAAGAAATAATCATGGGTTCTCCACTTACTACATATATTCCCCCTTCAGTGGGAGCTCTCCTTAATTCCCATCATACTCAACTTCTATCTTCTAGCTGACTACCATCCTACGAAATTCTCCTACTGTCACCATCACCTAATGTTACTGTTGTCCACTGTCACTCTCTAAACCCTGCCACTCTACTACCCCTGCCTTCTGACAAAATGCTTCATGACTGCATTTCTCTGGTGTACCACCTACTGGTTCCTAGACCAGACTTACAAGAAACCCCAGTGGACAATGCAGATCTGATCTGGTTTACTGTTGGGTCTTATCTCAAAGATGAAATAGTCTCTGTCTTCCTAACAGAGACCATTGAGGCTGGACCATTACCAATAGCAACTTTGGCCCAATAGGCTGAACTAATAGCACTAACTAGAGCCTGCCTTTTGGCTGTAGGTAAAACTGCTAATATTTATACAGACCGCTGCTCTGCCTTTGGAATATCTCAAGATTTTGGCATGCTTTAGAAACAGGATTCCTTACCTCCTCAGGGAAGGAGATGAAAAACAGCACACATGTTTTGGAACTTTTAGGCACTATTCAAAAGCCTAAATCCTTAGCTATTATATAGATTCCTGGACATTTCATGGCAGATATGGAGGAAGCCAAAGGTAACTATGTGGCCGAGGCAGCTGCTAAACAGACAGCCCTCCAAAAGATAAAAAAAGATCTTAGAACTCTCCTTGTCACCTCGACTCAAAGCAGTTACAGAAGAACTTAAAAATATCCTCTAGGAGGCCCCCAAATTAGCCTGTGAATGAGAGAAAAATCATTGAACTAAAGAAAGCTGCCAATTTAACACCAAAACCAACCTTTGGAGTGACCCTATTGACTGACTGGTCCTCTTTGATGGCCTCCAGGAACAAAGCCTTGATTATACACATGACTTGACCCGTTAGAGTTCAGATAAAATGATACTTTGGGGAAATCAATAGTATTGGAAACCTTCACCTAAAGTAGCTTCTCATGTCTATAATAAATGTCAAATCTGTTCTAAACATAATCCCGGAAAATTTATCCATAGTTTTTGGGGGCATTTTTCTTTGGCATCTGGACTCTTGAGGTACAGCAGCTGAATTTTATCCAGTTGCCACCATCTCAAAGGTACAAATAAGTTTTAGTAATGGTTTGTATGTTTTCCATGGGGTTGAAGCTTTCCCATGTTGTAGAGCTATGGCCTCAGCAGTAGAAAAGATATTGGTGGAAAAAATTATTCGAAATTGGGGAATACCCTAGGAAGCTCCCAGTGACCAAGGGACCCATTTTACTGGACAAATATTACAATCTATTTGTCATGTTTGGCAAATAATGTAACATTTTCACTGTGTCTATCATCCTCAATGATCTGGGCTTGTGGAATGAACCAATGGTATTATAAAAACCTCATTGGCAAAGCTTATGGAATCTTTCCATCGGCCATAGCCAAAAGCTCTCTAATTAGTACTATTAAATCTCAGATCCACTCCTTTTGGGAAATACAAACTTTCACCTTTTTAAATTTTTACTGGGAGGCTGATGAGATTGGATCAAGGGTCCTATGAACCCAGTCTGCTCAAAGGCGACATAATGTCTTACTGTAAGGGCTTAATCCAAGCCCTCCAAAAAAACAAAAGACTGGTAGAATAATCTTTTCACAGCACACTCCTGGGAGATGAGGACATTGAACACTGTAGCTTGTAACCTGGAGGTATGGTTTATTGGAAAAGGCACTTCCATAAGGACTCTCTCCAGCCTTGCTGGAAGGGACCACATCAGATATTGCTAACCAATCTTGGTGCTGCAAGTTAAAAGGTATTGACTCATGGATTTATGTTTCTCGTTAAAATCAGCATCCACATCTACCACCCGTGACCAGACTTCTCCACCTGTTGGCGAGCTTAAGTTAAAGTTATCAATATATGCCCCAAAACAGCAATCACCTGGATGAGAAGCAGATGACATCTAATGTAGACTGTGAATCCCAAGACACAGACCAGGTCTGTATTTCTAATTTTATATCTCCCCCATCTAAACACTCGTAATGCACAAATCATATACCTACTTTATCATTGCTACAATAATCATACTCCTGGGTATACTAGCAATCCTAATACTCTTACATGATGCAGGTCACCTTCCTTGTGTTTTAGATTGTCTTTTAAATATTGTTGAACTATTGCCCTATTGTCCTTACCTACCTCAATGCTTCACTCTTTATTTTCACCTCCTCTACATTTCATATAAAATAGACTAAAACTTAATGATAAAGGCTTTAATTCTAGTAACTCTTTTATGATAACCATCTAAAATTATTTCATTAAATCACTAATTAGTTAGCAGCAAAATATCTGGGATCTGGATGAGAATTGCCTTAATGGTGTTTATTACCATAACTGAAGCCCGCCTTGCACTACCTTATCTCACTCTTTCATCCCCACTCTACAGAAACTCACTAAGAGTGCCAACCTCACCAATTGCTGGATATGCATGAGGGCAAACCACACGCATGATATTCCTGAACTGGTAGCATGGCCTCTATCCTTAGAAGGTTGGAGGAATCTAACAGGAAAAGATGTAGTGTTTACCTACGGCATTTTTGAAACCACCCATTAGCTGCCCTCTGGAAAACAAGCCCCAGATATTATCTCACTTCATTGGGTACCTCCAGCTCACTGTGGTATCTCTATCACTCAGGTTTGGGTACTCACCCATAATCTTTCCTTCGTATTGAAAATATAAATGGCACTGAGAAAACTCTGGGTTATTTACCAATTAATATTTGTAATTTCACCCTTCTCTGTGATTCCATTGACCATGAATTCATACCTCACTGGGGTTCAGAAAATCATTATGATTTTACATTCCTTGATGTGTTTCCTTGGTGGAGAGACTCCCAAATTAATGGAACTGGCAATTGGGAAGCTGACTTACTTCCCCTAATGGGCATACGTTGGGCTATAGATCAAAAGTAAGGAGAATGGTGGAAATTGTATAATAGCCTTAATGAGTCAATTGGCCCTCAACAAATTCAGCCAGTCAAAATCGATCTCATCTTCTGCTCCAAATTTATAGAAATCTTTGTTATTCCTATAATCATTCTCACAACATTACTAGTTCTGATTACCATGTCCTCTGTGGGAACAATTATGTTTCTGACCATGAGATTCCCTCTTTTGAACCTAACAAAAGGATCTGGACACACAGACCTACCTTTGCCATCTCTCCCAAAAACACTGGATACTTTTTTCTACATGGCTCCAATATTTTTTCAATTCTCCCTATTTCCTGGAAGGGATGATGTAGAATAGTAGCACTCACCCCAGGTGCTGCCATTAGAAAAAAATCTTCCTTGCACTGCTCATATCCCAAATCTCAGCGCATTCCATATCAACTCAAGAGAGCTGAAAGAAACTATGACTTTCAAGGACTTCCTACATAGAACCCAATTGTAGGTAATATAGGATTGGTACATGTCTTTACTGGAGCATTATTTGCCATTTGTAGGGTAATTTGCCTTGAAAAGTCCATCAGTAACCTCTCCCTCGTGATGGCTTCAACCTTTAATGCCACTCAACAAGCTATTGCCTATCAGCAGAGCCAAATAGAGTCTGGTGGAGGTGATCCTTCAAAATCAAAGGGCTCTTGATATCCTAACTGCTCAACAAGGGCGTACTTGCACACTCCTAAAAGAAGAATGTTGCTTTTACATAAATGAGTCTGGTCACAAAAAACAAGAGCTAAAGATCATTAAAGACAATATAAATCTCCTCAATCACATAGGTCATACTACTGGCTTCCTAGACCACTTTGACCTTTTTGGTTGGTAACCCTTTGGGCCTGGAGCTATTTTGAGATCCAAGGGTTGCAAGCCTTACTTATGATTATTGTTCTGATTTGTTCAGTCTTTGCTACCTTAAACTGATAATGATTTGCATTTCACAATGCTTTATGTCTGTCTTTACTGCTGGAGTGATGATTGCTCAGAGACTTGAGATGATAGACCAATCTTGCAACTCTGAGCAAACAAAGGATTTGATATTTTTTCCAGATAAAAACTATGCCAAAGACTCATTTCCTAACCACCTCCTTATTGTTCAGATGTGCAAAGCCTCTGACTGCTTTACTCTTACGCATGGTTGAGCATCTCAGTTTGGCCCCGATGTGGGACATGACTTCCCTGGAATGAGCCTTCCTGGCAATGAAGGAAATATCAGTGCCTATATATAAATATCAAATGGTTGACCTAAGATGCTTTCTGCCAAAAGATCTTGATTAAAAGGGTAAAATGTGGACAGCAATAACAAAATGGGGTAACATAAGTCAGGGCTTCTAAAATGCAGCTGGGAAGCCATTAAAGAAGTGGGACTTAAGCACGTACACCACGTTTCTACCCAGATGGAATGTGACTTTTGACCTGTGTCTCGCTCTTGTTATCTTGACCTTCCTTTAAGAAAAATGCTTACTTCTATAGAAAAATGCTTACTCCCATAATAAGAACTTTTTGCCTTAGAGATGGCCTTAGCAACCAATAGCTTGTGGCCAAGGCATAACAGTTGTTGCTAGCACCAATCACGCATCTTGCAAAAAAACCCGTGTGATTCATCTCTTTGTTTTTATAAACCCTTGCCTTCTTTGTCTTCTCTAGAGCACATTTTGGGTTTCTGCCTGAATCTGTGTCTCCCAAATTGCAACTCTAATTGCCCAAATAAATGTCTGCTATTTAAATTGTAGTGACTTTTTCCTTGATTGACACTACTGGAAGATAATTCTAAGCTTTCACTGTTTTTCATATAATAAAAATCACCTGATTGCCAGCAAGAGCACCTGCTCTGATCCTCCCTGATAAATTTTCAGTAACCCTCTTCAGGTGACTATTTCTGGTCAGAAAATATATTCATGTCCCTTAATTCCTTTACTGTCTAAAATTCTAAAAAGACAATATATTTAGTAAGCTAAACTTCACACATATTATGAAATGTATATTTCTTGTGTTTAGCTGATACAATTGTCAACAATTCTGTATGTGTTGTAGCTAGAACTTATATTAGTACTCAGTTTTATGACTGTAGATATTTAATTTTTCCAGATATAATTTTAAATATGGTGACAATATAAATTAGATTTATTTTAAATGTATTATTTCATCATGGATGCCACATAGAAAGTTACAGACTTTTATAATGGATGCCACATAAAAGATGGTGTTTCCAAATATCATTGAAAAACCTCCAAAGACAGTTTTGATATGAGAGATGCTACTATACTTTGTATCTATGTATTCAGAGTACTTTTGAGCTCCTATTTGGAATTGGAATTTCCAAATTGCTGTTGTTTGAAAGTAATGAAGCAAGCCCGGTTAACTGTTCTGATAATGACACAAGGTTTCAACAGTCAGTCCCAGTCATTTTAGACTTGGTAGATGGATCTTAATATACTTCCAGAAGAATGAATGCTTCTTAATATCAGAACACAGGCTATCAAACTTATCAATATTTTACAAATTATAAAATTTAAAAGGGTTCTGTGCAATTTCTAAGGTCTGAAGTGTCCAGTTACCTGTGGGAATGGAGATTATGTCTATAGTTTTCTATGTTTGACTATCATTTTCATCAACTGAGAATATTATTTGAGTAACAAGGAATACAAAAGAATTAGTAAGGTAGTTTTTGGTTTATAACTAAAGCATAAAACTAAAAACAAACAGAACAGCAGAAAATTCCTGAACACACAGAAGATCATAAATATAAGTAGCAATCACACATATACCCAGCACACATGTATTTAAATATACTAGTAGAGAAATCTCTGTTCAGTGTAGTTTTCAAAGTGGGGCTCCACCCAACTGTAGTAAATGCAGGAGAGCCACTGAGAGGTCAATTAAAGTTGAATAACTAAGTCCCAGCCCAGCATTTTGAAGGAATCAGGGTTACAGTTCGCTACATATTAAAAGCAGTTCATTAAACAATTTAGAGTAATGGCTTAGAGTTCTGTTGGTAGCTGTTAGTATTACTGACTGTGAAGCAGCTGCTTGATTTAATTGGAAAACACTTGTTCTTTTCATTTACAAGCAAAATTAGCGCCTACACTCTTGCCAATAAATTAGACATTGTACCTCTCCTGAAATGAGAACCCCTAACTACTGATTGTAATTAGAGCGGATAACCCATCACACTTGCCTAAGGCCTCTCGTTCCTGTGCTTATCGCCACCATAGAAAATACAAGAAACTGATGCATCTTTGATATAGCAAGTCTTTTGTAAATGCCACACTTTGTTTACTAAACATCAGATGGAGTAATGCACCCAAATCTCTTAGTTGTTGTATATATCCAAGGGATTTCTACCATGTGTAAAAGTGGAAATATGCAATATAATATAATTTAGTGGAAGTTTACTACAGAATTGGTTTTACACATGTATAAGGCATAGTTTTATTTACATGGCTGCCTTAAACCTGTAAGAACACAACTTTTGTTAATAGTGTACTTATATTCTTTTAAAAACCAAGATAAGAATAGCTGTGTCTTGTTTAGGAACAAATTAATAGATTGAGGTTTTTGAAATTTTTTGCTAGCAGTCTTCCTAACCTCCTTTCCCCACTCCACCCCACCCCAGCCCCACATACACACCCCCACACACATTTGGCAGAAAAATTTAACCTGAGATATACTTAGAATGATACAACCACAATTAGAACACATTTTTAAATAGCAAATTACCAGATTGTTCTCAATCTATATAGAATTTATTTTCGGGTCTTCCTCACCAACCCTGGCCTATGCCCAGCACCTGGAATTTGACTTCTCTCAGACCATCACATGGGAGGAGGTAGGCATTGAGTCAATCTCATCAGATGTTGAGCTGGGCTGGGTTTTGTTGTTACTCGGGTCACCTATAGTTTACTTGTGAGGTAATTATTATAGGATCCTGGGCTTAGGACTATTTCCTGCCCCTGCCCCAAAGGCAGAGCTGGTGTTATTGTTCCTTTTGTTTCTGCTTTTGTCCGATGAGAGGAGTATCCAGTCCAGGCTGAGGCCATGTGCCTTTCCCACAGCTGTAGCCAATTGCTCCTGCAAACCTGCACCACTGAGGCAGGCTCTCTGATCACCTGCTCTTCCCCTGTCTTTTTCGGCAATACCAGATGGGCATCCATGAAAAAGAATCTGCCAATAACCCTTTTGCCTAGTGCTCTCAGGGGTCCCATACTGTCACATTGTCCCACACTTGGCCTCTAACAGTTTGTTTAAGTTTTGGCTGATTTCTTCTTGCCTGCCTATATGGGGACTTACACCAAATCACGCTTTGTATCAGGGAACCAGTTTCTACAAGAAAGTTTCTGTTTCTTCCTGGAATTCAGGCAACTGCTTGCCATGGGACCTCAGATTTATGATGGTTTCAAGAAAAGTATTGACATTATATGTCATCCTTCTCTTTTTTTGTTTTAAAGTGGGAAATGATATTCTTTCCAATTTTCTACATCCTAGACAGAAACTGCCTATGCCTTTTGATCATTTGATCTTCTTTTCCTCCCATTTGAAAGGCTTTTGAGATAAATTAGGATTTTATCTGTAATTCCTATTAAAGTGACTCGATCTGTTTATAAATCAATAAAGTACTCAATAGCCTCATGGCAATTTTAATACTTATAACAATTTGAGCACTGGCTTTATATACAATAGAGAATTTAAACAATATCTAAGAAGAATTATGTGGAAGAATTAAGAATTATATAGAAAATTTATTTTCTATACATGTTGTTTTGCATGGAAACATAACACAAATCAGAAGAATCACAAATATCACATTCCATTTACTTGAAAAAGAAAGGAAAAAATAATGCAGACTGTTGACATTGTAATTTTTACTTTATAATAATTTTACAAAACTTTCTGTCATTTCAAATGGTATGGCTTAGCTGAAATATTGACGTTTTCTTCTGATGTTACAAAATAGCCAAGTTCATACAATGGGGACTAATATTTTTCACTTTTGATGTAGGAATCTACCACAACACGTCTGATACAATATTTTGCTTAAGACTATTCCTCCTATGAACTATTTTATGTGTTGAATCAACTCAAGACTATTATATGGCCCCATATTATCTAATCATTCTTTTTCCTCACAATTCCTCTCTATATATTCACAATTTTACTCAAAATATTTTTTCTCTGAAACCCAACTATATCCTTATTTCTGTTTTGTATCTTTGTTACATGTTATTTATTCTCTCCTTCACCTTTCATTATTCTTTTTCTCTTTATTTTTCCTAATATTTTCTTTCAGTATTTATCTAAACTATCACCTATTTCATGAATCTTTCCCTGATTATTCCATTCCATATTCTTCTCTGTTCCCTTAGCTGGAGAAACACATTGTTATTCTGTAGCTCACAGTTTCTAATGAGTGATCTAATTTGGCATATTGTTCTCCAGCTGTTGGGGTGTTAGTCTTGTCTCCTCGTATGGAATGTGTGGTTCCTGGAGAGCAGGTAATGTACACATTTTCATTTAGCAATATAATTCCCTTAAAAACTGGTACAGTACTCAGCACCATTTATTACCCAATACTTAATTGACAATCACTGGTTAATTATGTAGTGAAATTACGTAAATATTGCGATTGATTGTGCCATGAAAAATATCCAAGCCTGTACACATGATAAGTTCAGTCACTGTAAAGATCAAAGTCAATTCAATAAAAAAGAAATCTAATTTGTAATAGTGTTCTTATAGGACTCATATCATGTTCTGAATCATTACATGCTTATCATTTTCAATCACTGACTTAGTGACATTCATATAATCATCATTTGTGGATAGGAAAACAAACGTCATCACTACCGTCTCTACATATTTCCATTCTTCAGCTCACTGAACTTTGAACTGTGCATTAGAACCAAAGTTCAACTATCAAATGCTCCAGAGGCCGATGGAAAATTATAAGGCATTAAAATAACTAAGTAAACTCAGTTAATTTTGATGAGTCTCATTGTTTATTGAGCTGATTACAGAAATTACATTTAAGACACCCTTTGATATGCACTTGAATACCAAATCAAAAATTATTTTCTCCAAAATTTTGCTTAATAATTATTAACACATTTCTATATAGATATTTTGAATATTTACTTCATTAATTTTGTTTGCTTATTTTTTTTCTTTTTATTTGTTTATTTATTTATTTTTTGAGGAAGATTAGCTCTGGGCTAACTACTGCCAGTCCTCCTCTTTTTGCTGAGGAAGACTGGCCCTGAGCTAACATCCATGCCCAACTTTCTCTACTTTATATGTGGGATGCCTACCACAGCATGGCGTGCCAAGCGGTGCCATGTCCACACCCAGGATCTGAAGTGGGGAACACCGGGCCACTGAAACAGAATGTATGCACTTAACAGCTGCACCACTGGGCCAGCCCCTTTCTTTTTATTTTTAATAACCTTTTTATTATAGTACAGTTTTAGACTTTAGATGTTTTGAAAATAGTATAGTCACCATATATCGTAAACCCAGTTTGCCTTATTTTAACATCTCACAAGCGTAAAGCTTTTTTTTATTGACATCTATTATGCCACAAAACTAGATTGTAATACAAGTTTCTGTGAATGGAAATGGTTGAGATTTTTGAAGTATGAATTTGTCTTTATATGAATATAGTATTTGCACTAACATATACAAAATTGAGACTGTGGCAAACTAAATAATCATAGACTTAATGCATATTCTATAATGGTAGAGTTAGATGCATTTGCATTTATACAAAAATGTCCAAATCACATAGGCACTTATATGGTCAGATGGTATCCTTGCCTTAACATTTTCTTCAAGTTTTAAGTTGTTACCTCAGTATATATTTTTATGAAGCTCATTTGTAATTGAGAAAGAGATGGGGATAGAGAAAGGAGAGGGAGAAAGGGGAAGAGGGAGAAAAGGATGGAGAGGAAGAGGGAGAAAGAGAGGTAGGGGGAGAGAGGGTGAGGGGAGACAGAAAGGGAGAGAGAACAGGGAGAGAGAAGGAGGAAGACAGAGGAAGGAAGGAGAAAAAAGGGGCAGGAAGAGGGAGGGAGTTATGGAGGAAGCATCAGAGACACAGTGTTGCTGGCTTTGAAGAGGGAAGAAGAAAGGCGTGAGCCAGGGTATTCAGGAGGCCTCTAGAGATGGAAAAGTGCAAAGAAACGGATCCTCCCCTACAGACTCTGGAAGAAAACACAGTCCTGACTTTAATTTTAGTTCAGTGAAATGCGTGTCAGACCTCTGACCTGCAAACAATAAGATAATAAATTTGTGTCATGTTAAGCTTCTAAGTTTATAGTGATGTGTTATGGATGCGTTAGAAAACTAACATGTTTCCTCATTCAATAGACTACCTCTCATCATCCAAAGTTGAAGTGGACAAGAAAGTCAAGTAAAGTTCAAGAAAGATCCTATTTGACTGCTATTGTCAACCTGGTTTGGCATTGGAGTGTTGTTGGGATTCATTTCATAGATTCATGAGAAAATAACCTCTCCATCACAGGAGAGCGCACTCACTGTGCCATTCATATGGGTGAATGCTTTTCCCTGGCCTGGTCATATGGGTTTCTTTAGATATGAGGTACTTCCCTTCCATCTTTTATCTCCTGCAGTTTCCTCATTGCTTTTGACAATCTCGAACCTAACGTGAGGTAATTGTAGGCCATTTCTTAATCATGTAGCACACAGCAATCCCTATGCCCTTGCTTATGAGAGAGTATGGAACTCACAGTAACTTGATAGTTTGCCCAAAAAATCATCATTTGATCTCCTACTCAAGTGCTCTGTATTCTCCATGTATCCTTCTTTGCAGGTGGTCAGTTTGGATTATGGGGGAAATTATCTACTGTTTTGAGATGAAGTCTAAGGTTGAAATATACCAGTTAGGGATTCTTTGGGTTACAAAACAGACTACTTACCATTGTAGTTATTAAAAGCATTTAACTGTTTTACATAGTTAGAGATCAGAGATAGGAAATGTCATACGTGACACAGTGCCATGTTATTAAGAACCTAGTTCTCTTAATTGTTTTGCTCTACTGTATATGTTGCTTTTGTTTTACCTTTTGGATTGCCCATCTCAAGGATAAGCAACATATCTTCAGAAAATAAGCAGGAAGATGAGGTAAAAAGGCTTGGAAATTGAATATTTTTATGTACCTGCTGCTGTTGCTAGGAAACTGAATATACCCCAGAAACCATTTTTTTGTCCCATGAGACTTCCTCTTGGGACTCAACGACAATAACTATGCTATATGACCACTTTATCAGACAATGAATGGATATTCTAAACTTTTGAGAGGGAGCTAAAGTCTATGCCTATAGAATAGTGAGTTTTGTAGTGAATACTAAAGAATGAAAATATAAAGGAAGAGTAATTTCAGTGAACAATTATCTCTCATCATTAAATTATTTAAAAGGTATAAAATATAATTTTTCAAAATGTGTGATATATGGATTAGATAGACCGTGCACTCCATAAGGAAGAGTTTCCAAATAAGATCAGGACAAAGAAATTACATGTTCCTATTTTTAAGATACTATAAAAAGCTAAGACCAGAATTCATTATTCATGGATTTTTACATATTCAAAACACTGTCATTGTTTCGTGATGAATAGAGTAACAGTTATACCATCAAGGACAGATAGAAAATGCCTTTTCTCCAAATTAGCTTTTATCAAGTTGACTATAGCTCCAAGACATACATTAGTTTAGGAGGAGATGATTTATATGGATTCCAATAATAGTCTCACTGTCCTGGATACCAATCAATAGAGACTTCTTATATTATTCACTTGACTTTGTCATTTATGCTGACATACAGACAAAGATCATTGTACAAGTTTATAAAGAGATAAAGTCTGGGCATGTTAAAATAATGCTTTTAAAAAGAACTTTGAACTTTAGTAAAGTATATTTTAATGACCTGATAGAATCTACTAACAATGTTTTAAACAACAGCAAGACATCTGTCTTCTTTACCTTTCAATTTCTTCTAGATTTTTGTAGAAATAATAATGAAAATATACTTCTCGTATATTTAATATCAAAACAAAAAGATTGGGGCCGGCCTGGTGGCGCAGTGGTTATTAAGTTCACACATTCTGCTTCTTGGCAGCCTGGGGTTCGCCAGTTCGGATCCTGGGTGCAGACATGGCACCGCTTGGCAAAAGCCATGCTGTGGTAAGCGTCCCGTGTATAAAGTAGAGGAAGATGGGCATGGATGTTAGCTCAGGGCCAGCCTTCCTCAGAAAAAAGAGGAAGATTGGCAGTAGTTAGCTCAGGGCTAATCTTCCTCAAAAAAAAAAAAAAAACAAAAAAAGATTATGCCCCCTAAATTAGTTCGATATATTTTTTAGGTGGGGTGAGTAGTACAGTGGTTGAAGAAGAAAGGGACAAATTGAAGAGAGTGTGAAATTACACTTGTGGCTATTACAATACATCATGTTTTCTTGTATTAGTTTGTTTTCACTCTTACTCAATCAGCTTTCTTCAGACAAATCTCTTAAGAGAGATCTTTGTACTTTAAGAAGTCAACAAGAATCATTCTTAATATAAAAAAATAAATACTGTTAGTCAATTTGTGAGCTTATTCTATATGGAGGTAGAGTAGGAAAGAGTGTGGGAAAGAATCCATGTATATATTTTAGTTATTATATCCATATATATCCATATATATAATCTATATATATGTCACTGCTGTTATTTCATAAAATAAGTTAAATTTTAGAATATTTTTATCTGAGATCCAAAATATCCCAAGCTCCTCTGTATATTTTCAGGTTTATTTATGAAAAAAAATATCTAAAATAATGACTATTTCAAAGATCCTATTCATCAAAGTAATAACTTCACGTAAATGATGCAAATTTCATGAACGTAAAAGAATATAAAAAATCATTTTCATAAAAAGCAATACAACAGAGATAAAATAAATAAAGAAACAAAATAGCCAACATCCTCTATGTGGGGAAGTATAGAACATTGGAAAATTATTTCATAAAGCAACTTCCACAGCTCTTGGGAAATATAAATTAGTAAAAAAAAAAAAAAAAAAGTATATACACCCTGTGGCAGTGGGATAGAGTCACCATAAACTCATGCCTTAACCCAAAAATAACTACAAAAGATAGCCTTATGAAATATTCAAGTCCAGATTAGCAAGTGACTGGGCATTTTTACTACAGTAGATTCACCTCTGTCCTATTACAGTTGAAAACTTAAAATCGTTTGACAACACCATCAGTATATCCGGAAGGAAAATGAGTATGATACTAAATCGGCTACAAAAGAATGCCCAGAATCACTGAGAAATCTCTTTCTCCCTCTTCCCCATTTTTGTTATAAAGTACTTCTCCTTTTTCAAACAGAGTGGGAATCCTAGAAGTAAATAAAGAAGGAAGTAATGCTGACCCCTAATTCCACCACTCAGGGATAACTTATATTTCAGAATACGTGTTCAAGATTGTTCTCTTTTTCTCTTTCACACACACATACTTTTATGATTTCACAGATTGCTTAAAAATATTTTTGGTGCTTATGCAGAGACGCTGGCTTGTTTCTGGAGATAATGACATTGATAGACCCCATTTTAAATCAGTGAATAAATATCTCATATTCCATAATCTTAAATATATTCCTGGCAAAACTATTTTACCTCCTGGCATATTCACTTTCCCACTGTCCCAAATGACTGTTGCACATCTCTTTTCTACCTTCAATGCCCCAACATAAATTACATTCTCCTCACTCTTAGCAGATGCTTTTGTTTGGTAATTAACTGAGAAAATATAAGCAAGCATTCAATAATCACCTAATCGTCTATCCTTCCACCACCAAATCTGTCAGCAGATCAGCATCCATATAAGGGGGCAGGGTATATATGAGACATCTTTGTACCTTCCTCTTAATTTTTTTGTAAACCTAAAACTGCTCTAAAAAGAGTCTTTAAAAACAAAACAAAACGGGCCAGCCCAGTGGCATAGTGGTTAAGTTCATGTACTCCACCTCGGCAGCCTGGGGTTTACAGGTTCAGATCAGGGCACAGACCTTCACACCACTCCTCAAGCCACACTGTGGAGGCGTCCCACATACAAAATGGAAGAAGATTGGCAACAGATGTTAGCTCAGGGCCAACCTTCCTCACCAAAAAAAAATTATAAATAAAATAAAAATCAGAAGTCTGTGTAAAGACAGATTTTGGTTGAATAATAAGTGGCTATATTCTTTTACCTTTTCCCCTATTTCTTCTTATGGTTTTAAGGATTCATTGCTGATATTTACATTCTCTGTAACCTTAGGGAAGAGGCATGCAGAACATGTGTACTGAGAATTTTATAAGTATAAAATCAAACTTCACCTTCTGTTTCACCCTCAGACACAATACACAGCCAATGGGATGCTCACAAGATGCCATTCACCCAACAATAGCGAGCTTTGCACTCATTCTCTCTTAATGGTATGTTCACTGCTTTTCTTTATTAGTACTATTCTTCGCACTCTCCTGTGATATTCATGTTAATACAAACCTTGTTGAAGCTACCACTTTTTAATTTCACCCTACATTATGTTCTGAATATGATCCCATCTCAATACTCTGTATTTCCTCTCCTGTAAATCCTACAAATAAAGGTCTATGAAGAGCAGGTGAGAAATTCCTCAAACCTGCATCTGGATGTCTATTTGCTACCCCTGATCTTTGGGATTATAAACTCCAGCCTCCAAGAAGTGGTGCCTGAAAACCAGGGCCAGTGCCAGGGAAACTGCCTCCTAAGTGGACTGTGACACTTTATAAACCAACCAGAGGGTGTCATTTCAGTGCTCAATTTTCTCCATCCATGAAATAAAAATAAAAAATTTATTAAAAAATGTGACTACAGAAAAGAGACTCTTAGAATTTTACTCTCAAACTGGATCTTTCATTAATCAGATTGAGACAAGAGCTGATTGTCAGTGACGTGGTGAAAACCAGCATGCTGTAGCATCAGCTGCAGTGGACTGGAAGGAGCCACAGGTGGAAAGGGAAGCATTGGCTTTTGCAGAAGCTCTAGAACTTGAATGGAATGAGGGGAATGTTTAGGATTGTGTAGATCTGACTAAGTTAGAAGTCTTGAACAGAGAATGACAGGCTCAAGTTAGTCAACCCTCCTGTACAGTATGTTTTGAAAGCTGAAAGGCTTGTGTGGCAGCTGTAACATAAAGATATGTTCATCACCTACTACTGTACAGCAGACTGTTGAAAATCAGGCACAAAAACTTATAAAGAGTGGCAAATTAAACAGGATTTTCCACCTGAAGTGCCCTCTTATGATAAAGTAAGAGTTCTGACAGACACTTAAAAACAGAATGAGATTATCTGGGTGATTGTATGTTAAGATCGGTATCTAAATTTCAATTTGTAGATTACCACCAGATGAAAGTACAATTGGATAGCTACCTATTTGTAATAATGAAGACATACATGATGATGGTGGTGATGGTGGCTGACGGTGGTAAAGGTTATGGAGAAAGGCTAACATTTATTGAAAAACTGATATGTGCCAGAATTGTTCCAATCTCCATGCAGTAGTGTCACTATAGTGACCATTTCATGGATAGAAACTAAAAGAGCCATTAAACCTTTTGCCCTAAACTAAAAACTTAGAAATCTTGGA
Organism: Equus quagga; assembly: GCF_021613505.1. Classification (NCBI taxonomy): domain Eukaryota; kingdom Metazoa; phylum Chordata; class Mammalia; order Perissodactyla; family Equidae; genus Equus; species Equus quagga. Next base: position 26,415,075 of record NC_060269.1, read on the forward strand.
GCCAAGACTTCAGCCTAGGTACTTTGACTCCACTGAACCATATCAGAAAAAAATGCTTTGTGTAATGTAAATGAACTTGGACTTTGCCTTAAGAACTGTTGAAGCCTTCAAATATTTGCAACAGCTTTGATTTAGGAGTTTGGAATTTATTTTAGTATTCAGAAAGAGAGAAGATATTGTCCTGCTTTAGAATATTTATGTGAAGATAGAAATAGACATATTGCAGGGAGGCTTACAAGACACAAATTATAGTTCTTGAAGAGTGATTAGATAAAGAAAGAAATGTAATTAGGTGTAATATTCATGGTATTTAAAAACCAGCACAGAATCAGTACCAATCAATCAGATTGGATGTCAGATCAATCAGAACAGACACTAGCAGCTTTACAGTACTAGCGTGTCCTGGCTCATTATCAGCTCTGGGTCAATGAGAGAGGCAGAAATTGTGTAGTTCATGTTTCTCACTTCAGTGAATGAGTGGATGGTCATCCTGGTCTTTGTGACTAGGACATTCTTTGGTACTGAATTATAACATGCACTAATTTCCTTCACAAAGCAGTTTTCTGTTAATTTCTTATAGATTTGTTGTGAAGATCAAACTAAATGCTACATTTTTGTTGTCAATTGTCCAGAAAAAAGTGGATCATAAATATTATTTGAATAGCTTTGATTTTGTGCAGGAAATGTATATTTAAAATAATGTTCTTTTAAATTTTTTATTGATTAGATTCTGAAATATATATATATATACCAGGGAATATACACATAAGAGAAATGTATTTTGAACAAAAGTGTCTGTTAATAATATCAATATACATTATATTAGATATGAGACATAACTTCAATGCCCAATTGTTATAGGATATTTTAACAAATTATCACAAATTAATATGATGCTGTACACAAACCCCTGTTGCCAGAATTATAAAATATATGCACCCACACCAAAAAAGGTGCACATTCATTTTGCAGATATCAGTGTGTATGTTAATTATATTGCAGGTGGTCTTGCTCCAGCCACTTCTCTTTAATAAATTATCTAAGGTAGATATTTGACATGGGACCATGAAAGATCAATAGAAATAGAAGGAAAATTGATATTGTACAACTTCCCAGGTCTTTGACTTCAAATGTTGGGATAATAAATTGATAAAACTTATTTCAGGATAGTTTGTCAACAACAAATTTAAATGTACATACGTATATATTCAGATATGTGCTCAAGGAAGCACATCAACAGATGCTCATTACATCATGATTTTTAATAGTACAAAATATTAAAACCAACTTACGTATACATAGGTAGACAACAGATGTATGAGTTTTGTATCCCTGTGCCAATATGCAATAAAAGCCAAAGCAGCAGTTGAAATGAGTGAGTTAAATATAATTACAGACCTGCAGAGATGTCTACAATATATTAAGTGACAAAAGGAACTTTTTAGTATTATATAGTATGAATGATTCCTTTGGTGAAGCTGAGAAATGAATTCTATTCTTAGGACTCCAAAGCTGCTCTGTGCTCCAGTATACTCTAATGCCTTCCAGCCATATTAGCAAAAATTAGCATAAATATTGCCCCTGTGCCTTAGATTCCCCTGATACAAAGAACCTCTCATTAATTTCAGATTGGGGCATGGGTGCCTGGCAATATAGATCATCCTTAATTTGAGTTAAGTCTCTGCTCGATCCCCCAGGGAATAAAATAAAGCAATGAACTTATTTGTTTACCCTGGCAAATGCATTCATAAGCACTTATAAGGGAATACTTATAATGCAATTAAGAAAGAACTCTAATTACAGGAAAACAGCATCACTAAACACTATACCTATAATGGAATATTATGATTGTCTTTTAAATATGTGGGAAAATAGAGAAGGAAGGAGAGAAGGAGAAACGAATGAAGGGAGAAAAAAGATGAGGAGTGAGGGTTAATTACATTTTTCAGTCTTCAATTTATGATGCTCACATACCATTTGTAATCTATGCCCCGCTCATGCTGCTTTTAAGCATGTCATAAACAAATGAACTGAACTTCTTGCTTGATTTTCTCTTCACATGCTCGCAAATTTCTGTTTCCATGACTTTGCTCATTCTATACCCTCTACAAAAATGTCCTCTCCCACATCTTTGTACTTCTAAATCTTACCTGACTTTAAGGCAACTCATCATGACCACTCATTTCACAAGGTCTTTCTTGGAAAATCTCCATCCCAGCCAAACTCTCACTGGAATGACATCTGAACATTACACAATCATATTTTTACCTGAAACTTTTAGTAACGCGTAACATGTCCTACTGGTGATAGTAAATATTTTGTTTTCTTATTTTGCCTCTAAATAAATAACATCCCCCAAGCTTCATTATGAAGATATTAAATTTTTTCTTGGATTATATTTTTTGCCTTTAAAAGTTTATTTCTGAAGTATGCTTGCCTTTTCTTTACAGTTTTAATAAGCCATCCAAAACTTCATGTTTTCCCTTAGGTCCTTTGAAGTTTACAGAGCTATAAGTAAAGTTTGATTAGTTGCTTATTGAAACAATGGCTTTATAGTATCATATACATATTAGATTAACATAAATTCTATTTTGTTATCAGTACCATCATCACTGCTTAAAATGTTTCCACACAAAATTTTAATTTGATCTCATTTATGCTATAAATGTCATAAATCTATGCAAGCTGCTCGCTGAAATGCTGCCTTTAGGAATCCTAAAGGTTTAATATAGGCACAAATCAAAGTTAGCCTGTACATTATTACAGAAAATGGGTTCTGAAGCTGCCTTTGAACACAAAAGAGTTTGGCCTAATTAATATATAATATCATTTAATATAATATGAAACATATTACATGTTAATATATGGGTGTATAATTACTTGGAAAATAAACTGAGGTTACTGATATTTTCATTTCATGTATTTACTTTTGGCGTGTATAGACATAGAATTACTTTTCCTGAGGTGCTATAGATAAGACACTCAGACAAAGACTAGTTAATGCAGTGAGGTTTTATGACATTAAGGTTTTCACCTATTTATTCCACCAGATAGTAATAAGGCCAGGTGATGGTATTTTTGTATATTCACAAATGTATTATAGATTATTTGGTAGAGAAGATTTGCTGTATTATTTTTCTGTTTTATTGTATCTAACAACATTTAGCTACTATTGCCAATGCCCTTCCAAACTTTAGAGCTCCCTCAATAGTCACCATCGTATGAAAGAGCACCCCTATGCACTCCATTGCAAGGCCTGTAGCATCTGACCCTTCACTCTTCTAAGCTTACATAGACCATTATCTCTCAGTCCTGTGCCTTAAGCACACTAGTCTTCCTTCCTTTCAACCTGCTGAACTCCTTCCTGTGTTAAGGGATTTGCACTTTAAAAAAAATAATAATTTTCTCCAAATTAAACATTAAATTTCTTCTTTCTTTGGTTGTATGACTCAACTATCACCTTCACAGAAATGGTTTTCCTGAAGACCCTATTTAATAATCCTCTCCTTTTTGGTCATTTTTATTCCGTTTTCTAATAAGTGCTATTTCTTTGTAGGTCTTCCTAGTGAAATCACACTAGTTATTTATTCAACTTGATTAATCTTTTTCAACTCCATCCGAACGCAAGATCCTTTTAACTAGAGCTTTATCATGTTTAAAGGTGAAATTCCAGTACCTAGAATGGAACTTGGCACATAGTAGCTGTCCAGTGAATAAATTAAATAATGCCTTACAGCAATATATATATGAGGACACGTTGGGGTGTTTTTGGTATCACTGAGGGTGAGGGGTGTTGTGATGCAGAAATTATAATGTCTCCACATGTCAAAAAACACCTTTTAAAGGTTAAAATAATAGTGAATACCAATGCTTCCTTTTTCTTGAATTACCCTGTTCTAAAGACAACCAAAAATAATTTTCTGTTGTTATATACACAGACACACTTAGATCAGGGAAAAACAATATCATTATTTCAATAAAGAATGTTGTTGCTACACTCGCTGCCCATTGAGAACTGGCTACTGTAGATTTGCACAGCTTTTGGGTAGATGCTGGAGAGAAGGGCACCATTTGGAACAGCCCACAGACAAAGAGAAACACAGTTACTGCTGTGTAATGATGGAGCAGCTGCTGTAGACAACTAATTGTTTCTAGTTATTGCAGCTTTTCCAACTTGAATAGGAACTCTGAAAGAGAAAGAGAGGGAAAGCGAGAGAGCACAAGAGAAAAAGAGGGAACAAATTACTTGTAACAAATTCTAAACTGAGAATATGTAATTCCAAACAGGAATGAGGGAGGTGGGTAGAAAAAGACACAGATATTATGTAGAAACAGATGGACATTTACTAGTGTGTGTGTCGGGGGAGGTATGTGTGTTTCTTTATCAAAGATGTGAAGACACAAAAGAGAAATTTAACTCAAAAATCCTGTCTCTCTTTTTCACCATAGCACAAAGAACAGAGGAGGGAAAAATAGATCCTGCGCTGAAAATTAAGAGTTATTACTGCCAGCTGTCTTGGGTGGCTTGCCCAGTTTTTGAGAGATTAAAAGAAAAGTTATAAACCACAGTACTTCACCTGCTTATTCATAAGGGACTTTGATGTTGGAATACAGTAGTTGTTTTGGCATGGCTGAAATTTGCAAGTTTACCTCATTAAGCTCCTCAGGGAAGTTAAGCTAGCACGGATTATTATTTTGATCTTAATTATATGTTTTCTTAAAAATTAAGGCATGAGAAATATATTGAATAAATATATTTCACTTACAATAAAAATTTCTATACTGAAACCATTCCTGAGCACATGTAGTTGTAGTATGGACATCAATAAGTAAAATATTTATCTAATGTATTCATTAAGATGATAACCAATGCACAAATAGATGAAGCATTTTGTTATTCAGAACAACCATACGGCTAAAGAAATTTATTTAGATTATATAATATCAATTAAAATAAGTATTATTTTTGAACTGAGAAATCTTTTTATAAATATGTTTGACCCCTTTTCACACTATCATTTTTAGAGTGTCTGCTCATGTTGGACACATGTAAGAAACTAAAAACACAAATCTAATTGCCAAGACTAGTCTGCTCTGTTTCTACTTAGCAAATACTAACTGGAACTATTAAATCTGTAGATGATCAGCAAATTTTTAACTATCTAATTATTTAATTCCAACATTAGTAAGATAAACTCTTATATTTCTTTTGAATTTGGAGAGGTTTCCTGTATTTCTTCTCCATGACTAAAGTTCTTCTATTGATTAGAAGCCAGGTGGAGAAAAAAGGACCCTTATGTTCCAGGCTGCTGGGCTTTCAACTGCATTTGTTTTAAAGTGAAATGCTTATTGGGACACATTCCACTTATATGGAGCATTAAAGTTAATAGCATTAAATTTAATGGCATCAATATCTTATACCAGCTCAGGTTTAAGAGGGAAGTAGTAGGTATTTACTTTGTTTTAAAAACGTCAATTTCAAATTATTTTCCCTGCAGTTTGTTAATCTGACCCAAAAGCTTATACACATTAAAACCAAGAGACAACCTTGAAACATATTTTCTTTATCTGCTTCATTCAATGTCAACAATTTCTGTTAATTACGTGTACAAAGTATATCACATTCATTGGCATCCCTCCTTTTCTGGTGCCATAGGTCTTGTTAGAGCCTGTGCTCTCACAATACCTTCTTAATATGTGTCTTCCCTTTCATTCTCATCTATTTTCCAAATATACTAGCTTTATAAAAATAAGCTTGGAAACATTTCCTAGAATAGTTTGTATAAGTTTGGAATTATCTATTTCTTTATTATTTGGTAGAAAATGTCCGTAAAATATTTGTGTATTCAATTTCTTTATTGATGGTTTCCAATTTTCGAATGATTGAGTTAAAATTCCCATGATATAAAATTAACCATTTTAAAGGGAACAAATCAGTGGCATTAATACCGTCACAGTGTTGTACAATCACCAACTCTGTCTAGTTTAAGACCATTTCAGGCACTGCAAGATAGAACCACTTACCCATTAAAGAGTTTCTCCCCATTGCCCCTTCCTTCCAGGCCCAAGCGACCACCAATCTGTGTTCTGCCTCTATGAATTTATCTATTCTGGATATTTCATCTAAATGGAATCATAGAACATATGACCTTTGTGTTTGGCTTATTTCGCTTAGCATAAGGTTTTGGAGATTCATCCATGTTGTAGCATGTATCAGTACTTCATTCTTTTATTTATTATGACTGAATAATATTCCATTGTATGGATATACACAATTTGCTTATCCATTCATCCAGTGATGGATGTTTGGATTGTTTTTACCTTTCGTATATTGTGAATAGTGCTGCTACAACTATATGTGTACATATACTTGTTTGGGTGCATATTTTCAATTATTTTGAATATATTCCTTTGTCCCTATCAACACACCTTTCGTTAGAGTACTATTTGTCTGATATTACAGTGGTCCTTAAGTATTTTCCAGATGTACCTTTACATATTCATTTTTTATCATCTTAACCATTTTTAAGGAGTGTTAAGTATTTACATTGCTATGAAACAGATCTCGAGAACTTTTCATCTTCAAAATTTGAAAAACTATACAGATGAAATAACATCTTCCTTTTTCCTACTACCCCCAGCCCCTGGTGACCACAGTTCTACTTTGTTTCTATAAATTTAGTGACTTTACATACCTCATAAGAGTGGAATCACATAGTATTAGTATTTTTGTGACTTACTTATTCCACTTAGTGTAATGTCCTCAAGGTTCATCCATGTTGTAGCATGTGACCAAGAATAATATTCCTTTACCTGTATATACTGCATTTTGTCTATCCATTCATCCATTAATGGACATTTTGATTTTTCTGTCTCTTAGCTATTATGAATAGTGCTGCTATGAATGGGGCTATGCAAATATTTCTTGAAGACCCTGCTTTCAATTCTTTTGTATATATACCCAGAAGTGGGATTGCTGGATCATATGGTAATTCTTTTTCTAATTTTTTTGAGGAAACTCCATACTGCTTTCTATAGCGGTTACACCGTTTTACAATCCTACCAATGGTGCATACCGGTTCCAATTTCTCCATATCCTCTCCAACACTTGCTATTTTCTGTTTTTTTGATAGTAGCCATCCTAGCGGGTGTGAAGTTATATCTCATTATGGTTTGCGTTTTTTTCATTAGTGATCTTGAGCATCTTTCCATGTGCTTGTTGGCCATTTGTATATCATCTTTGAAGACATGTCCAAGTCCTTTGCCCATTTTTTGGTAGGTTTATTTAGTTTTCTGCTGTTGAATTTTAAGAGCTTTTTATATATTCTGGATATTGATCCCTTATCAGATATGATTTGTAAATATTTTCCTGCATTCTCTAGGTTGCTGTTTCAATCTGTTGATTGTGTCCTTTGTTGAACAAAATTTAAAGTTTGATGTAGTTCCATTTGTCTATGTCTGCTTTTGTTGGCTGTGCTTTTGGTGTCATCCAAGAAATCATTGCCAAGTCCAAAGTTGTGAAGACTTTCCCTATGTTTTCTTTTAGGAATTTTATAGTTTTAGGTCATATGTTTACATCTGTAATCCATTTTGAGTTTGTTTCTGTATGTGGTATAATATAAGCATCCAACTTTATTCCTTTGTATGTGAACATACAGTTTTCCCAGCATCAGTTGTTGAAGAGAATATCATTTTCCCATTGAGTGATCTTGGTAACATAGTTGAAGATCATCTGACCATTTACACAAAGGTTTATTTCTGGACTCTCTATTCCATTCCATCAGTTTAATTGTTTGTCTTTATGCCAGTACCATATTGTTTTGATTACTTCAGCGTTGTAATGTTTTGAAATAATGGAGGGAATCTGCTAAATTTGTTCTTCTTTTTCAAAATTGTCTATTAAGGGTCTTTTGAGATTCCATATGAATTTTGAGATGAATTTTTATATTTCTGCAAAAAATGCCATGTGGATTTTGATATAGATTCTGTTAAAACTGTAGATTGTTTTGGGTAGTATGGACATCTTAATTTTAAGTCTTTCAATCAATCAACACAGAATATCTTTTCATTTTGTTTAAATTTCTTTGAGCATTTCTTTTTCTATGTACAAGTCTTTGCCTTCTTAGTTATATTTATGCCTAAGTACTTTTATTTCTTTTGATGCTATTGTAAGTGAAATTGTTTTCTTAACTTCCTTTTTGGTTTGTTAACTGTTACTGTACAGAAATGGGATTGATTTTGCATGTTGACTTTATATCCTGAAACTTTGCTTAACTTTGCTTTTTTGGTTTATTAGTTCTAACAAGTATTTGTGTGTGTGTGTATATGTGTGTGCATGCACAGGCACACACTACAAACAGATAACTTTACTTTTTCCTTTCCCATTTGGATGCTTTTTCTTTCTTTATTTTTTCTTGCTTTATTCCTCTGGCAAAGGCTTCTAATACTGCACTGAATAGGAGTTGTGAGAGAGGCGTTCTTGCTTTCTTCCTGATTTCAGAGGAAAACCTAGAGGGACAGGGCAACGGAGCTAGAGACAGAGGGAAGCAAATGACATTGCTTGTGTTTAACTGAAGCTAGATACATTTAAATGTATTCTGATTATTGATATATCAGGTTTCATTGTGCCATTGTGTTTTCTGCTTTTTTTTTCCCATTTTCTCTGGGCTTCACTTTTTCTACTTTCTCAACTATTTTTAGATTCATTGAGGGTTTTTGTTTACATCCCTAGGTTTTCCTCTTTTGTGTTTGAAAACTCAGTCTTCGTTTCTTTTCTTTTAATCATTACTCTTACAATTTTACTGTGTATTTTGCTTTATAATCATATCTTTAATCAATACCTTTACCCCTATGAAAAGCAGATAATACGGAATTGAGGCCAAATATGTTGATAAATTTACAATAAGGATACAGAGGTTGCAATTCTGATAGCAAATACAATAAAATTCAGGACCAAAGCAATGAATAAGACAAAGAGGAACACTTTATAATGTTAAAAGCTACATTTCAAAATGAAGCTGTAACTTTTGTGAATATCTATGAACCAAATAAACAGAAGTCCTCAGTATAAAATTGAATATGTAGAAAATTAAAGGATAAATAGACTGTGCTTAATTCACCTATTAAAACAAAGATATTTTCAAATTAGAACGCAATGCAAAACCAACTCTAGACTGTATACAGGGCACAATTATTTTAGAAACTGACTGAAATGACTACAAACTAATATGCAGACAACATTTAGCAAGAAAATGGACAGAAAAATTCTTTTGGTGAAGCTGCAGAGAAACAGTCTCATGATTTGATGGTAACACAAAACAAATCTACAGAGTGGAATTTGGCAACATTCTACAAAAATACAAATGAATTTGCCCTTCAACCCAACAAGCCCACTTTTAGAAAATTATCCAGAATATATGTTCCCAACAATATGAAAACACATATGCACGAGTTTATTCGTTGCACCATTTAGAATTACCTATATGTCCAAACATAGGCGATAGTTGAATAAAACATGATATATAAACATACAAATATTGGAATCTTCAACCTAGATAAAGGATAAATAGGTATTATTTATATTATTCTTATGATTTTTATGAGTTGGAAGTTATTTGTAAATAAACATAAAAATAGAAAAGTATATTTATTGTAATTTATCTACTTTATAAATATTTTGCAACAAGAATCTTTTTAGGAATTCTGTTGGAAGTAAATTAATTTCACGTTTCACTCTATATTTATTTATTAGTATGATATAAAATTTTCCACAAAATAGAGTATGGAAAAATTATACTGAAGATGTGTGAGGAAATTCCTCCTACTTTGGCTTCGATTACAAAATGTTTTGTTTTGTTTTGTTTTCTTAATGATACTTTTTTTCTGTTACTAATTCCATAATCTCCCTTTCAAGTTTGTCATAGTCAAACCAGACTAATTATGCATTTATATTACTCATCCAATTTTGAGCTAATTAGATTGTAAATAGCTTGATCTCTTTCCTATTTTAATCTCTATTTTAAAAACTTGTGCATATTTAATTAATGTAGAAACACTCACTGATAAATTAGTATTACAACCTCATACAGATTTTTCAGATACATAAGATACTGTTTTATGTCTTTTGAAATTAACATAAGTTGAAGGATGGTAATGTTAAAACAGATGAACTTATTGCATTTATTTCACCTTCTAACACAATATTAATGCTTTCACGATGAATGCTATTTATGCACATACTAAATGTTTCGAGCTGATGTGTTTGAAAATATAGTGATGGGCAGCCTCCAGTAATGAGAAATGATCATGAATATGCACAAATGAATCCATCTGTGTTTTAACTTGCTCCAGTCTTACAGTACCCTGGCGTAGTATCAGACGTATTCCTAAAATAATCAACAATATTTGAAATAATGGAAGAGGAAATATTTTTCTAGGCAGTGGGTTAGGATTGCTACCATGTTGATCAACTATCCTCACTTCCGTTAGTTTAAAGAAGGGAAACAAAAAACCAAAATGTCAAACCCTGATCACCATAGTTGATATTTTGTCGAAGTTAAGGGTTTGGGTAGGAGATGTGATCCTGTTGTCTCTGCAGGATTTTGAGCCACAGAATGTAATGGAACGTAAAACAGATGGTAACCTCTATTTAAATTTTATGTACTCTACAAAATAAAAAAAATCTGCACTGAAAATCATTTAGTGTCCTTTTTTCCTCACTCAAAATCCCCTCCCCTCCCCATATCTTTCCCTTGCAATCAATCATCTACTGCAACTTTATCTCAATAAGGTTAATTCTATAAACTTATTGTCCCTCACCTAGACTTTAGAATACTTTCCACTCTACTCTCTGGAGCAGTATGTACTCCCTAAGGAGTTTTCTTAGAGTGTTTCATGCCTTAATTGAAGCATGCACATTTCTCTGAGAATTACTTTACCTGTAGCCCTACCCAGAGGAGACTGTTCTCTCACCTACCATGTACTTCAACTGTGTTTTCTGTGCTTTATGTTCTGTTTGCTCCTGCTTATAACTTCCAGATCTGTATTCACTAAACTTCTTGTAGAAATTCTGCACTTTGAGGCATATGTCTTTATGCAATATGATCCAACATTCCTCTTCTTGCTATTATCTATAATATGTCAGCATCTGATTTCATCTAACTTCTTCCCTAACTTTCTGGGTGACCCCAGTTTCTATATAGATGACCATTCCAGTGTTCAGCTTCTTGGTTCTTTAATCTCATCTCCAATGATTTTTTTTTCCCTCTCCTTCCTCAGCCACATACTCCATCATAAGCTAGACCTTGTTTCACCCAATAGTGCTCCCACCACCACCTTTGCTTATAATCATACTGCTCTCTATACCAACCTTCTCAGCTCACTTGTGAATCACTTCTATCTGACCATTCTTTGACTTCATGTGAACCTCCACATTTCCATATTTCCGTTCATTCCGTGGTTCATTATTTTAATAACTCTCATGTCAATACCCTAAACCTTGTTCACTTTTTTATTCTCGTTGCATCCATGAGGTATATTCTAAAGCTTGATCTATTGCTTTCTCCATTTCTAAACAAAGTCACCTGTATGACTGGAGAGAACACTCAACAAATTGGAACATTAGCACTGTGCATACTGTTCTGAAACCTCAACAATAGTCATCTTCATTCTCCTTATCAGGAATCCTGCATAATCTATTTTGTCAATTGCTTGCTTTATAATGAATCCTTCAACTGGCAATGACGCGTACACAAGTCATATCATCTTTAAAATAATCTACTGAACCATATGTAATCTCCATAAACAACTACATCACTCCCTTCTTCACAATAAAATTTCTTTAGAGTGGTTAACATATGCTTTCTCTACTTTCTCACTTGTTTTTACTGCTCAGCCAAATTCAAACTGTCTTTTGCTCCAATCAATCAGTCCATCAAAGCAACACTTACTCTAATTACTCAGGACCTTCTGGAGGTTAATTTGGAGGCAAATTTTTAGGTTTCTTAATTGTTCTGTGGATTATTTCCTTTTTAAAATATTTTCCTTGGGTTGTGCTACCCAAGCTCTGTTTATGGTATTCAGTTGTATCTGGCTCCAGTTTCTTGATCTCTTTTTCTAGATCATCACCTCTCTCTCAGTTATGGAGCTCCTCAAAACTCAATGCTAGATCTTTCCTCTTATCAATCTCACCTCATCCGTGTTAATAGCTTCCATTGTCATCTATATATAATGAATATGTCAATGAACTTTAAATTTTTATTTAAAATTCTTCATTGAGCTTCAGACCCTTATCTCCAAATGTCTGCATAATATCTAAAGGAACTAAAACCATTCTTGGTACAAAGTAGAATCTTAAATAGATGTTAAATAAATAATGGCCAAAGTTACCTCAAACTGAACATATTCCAAATAAATGCAGAATCTCTTCCCCATACCCGCCCAACCACAGAAAATTTAACTATCTCTCCTCCAGTGTTTCCTATCTCAGTGATTGATAGCACTCTTCATCTTTATGAACATGACAGCAAAAAGTCATATTTACTTGCTCCCACAAAGTATATCCTACTTATCACTGTGTTATCTGTTTATCTCCAAAATGCCACTAAAATCAACTTTATTTCCTTTCCACTGTCACCACACTAGTTCAAGTAATCATCATACCCTCTGCCCAATCTTAATATTGACTTAGCTTCTAACTGGTCTACTTGCAGCTCTTGTAAACCAGGGCTCAAAGGACAATAATATTTCATAAATTCTTGCAAAAATTTTATATTCCTTTTGTATATACAATTTCATCTGCTTAGAAGACGTTTCCCTTCTATTGTTTCCCCTACCCTTTCAGTCCTATTTCCTACTTAACTAACTTTCACAGTTTAGTTATCTGCGATATATTACTTAATCAAGAGCTCTTCCCTAACTAGAAAGACTATAAAGAATTCCTAGGCTCGATGAACTTTATAGCTTTAGTAATTTTCATTCGTATAACTTGCATGGTTTATTTTTATGTACTGCACTACACAATATTATGAGAAAATTGTCTGTGTCTGTTATGTTCTGACTGCTTTATCCCCAGTGACTAGCACAGTTCCTGGCACAAAGTAGGAAATTAACTACTGTTGATAGAGTCAATGAATGAATAAGGAGATACAAATGGTTTGTTATAGGGGAGACATAAATACTTTATGTGTAGCTTATATTATTCAAAACAAAACACATAATTCACCTAGATATAACACTTACAGAATTCTGACTCTGAATACCAGCAAAATGTACTCTGTGATTCTTATGTAAGAGACACACTGGGCACACTTACATACAGGGCACAAGAGGGATAATAGGTAAGTTTTCCATTATGTTTTACAAAACAGTAGATATTTTCTTTAATGGAAGCTTGTAGATGTTGAAAATGTAAGACTAATTCAACTCAGTGAAAGTATTGCAACAGAGAACTAAAATGATTTTTGTTGTTGTTCTTCCAGAACTTAATATGGCAACAAATTAGAACACCAGTTCCAATGCTAAAGTGTCAGTCATCTGAAGTAGAGCTAATTAAATCTCCCTGGATTGAGAAAGGGGTTTGTTTCAGGATCTGGGATATAGCTGAGCCTGTAAGGGCTATTAACTGGTTCTAGGTATGTAGGTTGGAAAATATTGAGAATAAATAGCCGAGTAAATAGTTACAGATTCTTTCTGTGTCTTAAGTGAGGTTTATGAAAGTCTTAATTATAAATAATTCATAAGTAAATCCTTTGATGCATGTCTGCAATGCAAATGTTTTGGTTGTTTATTTAAAATAATCCATATGTTTTACATACCAGATGTTCAGGTGACAGAGCAGAGAATTCTGTTCTAAAATTTAGAAACTCACATGTATTCTATAACTCACATCTATAGTTTGAAAGAGAGCCTCTAGAGGGTAGGCCAGATAGGTACCTACGACCTGACATTGATCATGATATTCCTAAGGGCTCAGAAGTGTGCCTGACCCATAGCTGCTGATTTATAATGGTAAAATTATTATTGTTATAGATATTCTCCCAGCCAAAGATATCCTTGTACAAAATGTACATTTATTTATTTATTACATCCTCATTAAAAATCCGGAATTTAGGTTTAAAATATGCACCTGGGCACCTTTGTATACCACGAACAGACTTATTTTGAAATTAATTTGAAAAAGTTCATGGAATAATTATATGGTATTCTACAGCTTACTGTTCCTGATTACATATTTCATCAGAGGTTAATCCCAGTTACTCACAACATAAATAATTAAGTCTATGAATGGATAGTACATCAAGAAGTTTGACAGTTATTTACATATAAGAAGCTAAACTTCTGAACGATATTTCCCTTGGTTTAGCATCTGGATTATCTTAATAAAATTATTTCAAAAAAACGTTTTAAGCTTTTACTATGTTCATTACATAATCAGAGAAGTTGAAGAATAGAAAAGTTAATCAAATTAGATCTTTATTCTCAAGAAAATTTTAGTACATTTAAAAGGGATAAACACATACACAACAATAATAATCATGAGAAATGCCACAAATATTAGTACTTTGAGGAAACGGTTACTTCTGTACAGAATAAAGGAGGTACCGATTTTTATGTATGCTGTATAAACAATGTATCATTTAAGGATGTTCTTTGTAGGATTTTACTGATTTTCTTTTGCTCCAGGAACTATTAGGCAATTTATTAGTTGTTTAGTTATTGAGGGAGTTACATTATCTCTACAATGATCATTTGAAAGTTTATATTATATTTGAGATTTTATATTAGTCAAGGGAGTTTTCAAGAGATGGCTAGGATCTCTCATCTCTGAATCGCCTGTTTGCTCCATGTGCAGGCATCCTTTTGTTATGAAGTAAAGATACTTCCTATATTTGATCAGTGGATTGGTAAACATATATATCTACTGAGCCACCTTGCTTTTTTTAGCACAAGGACTAGACACCAAGAATTCCTAGCCAATCTATTTGCACAATCATGGTCGTGTGCTTCTTAGTTTGCTAGTTGTTACCATTCTAAGAGTACAAAAAGGGAGAGTTCACCTCTCTTAAATGATAGGAAAGAGTCCCAATTTGTTGATTTCACCAGCCTTTCTCTGGACTCTACCAGTGTTTCTGTGCTTCCCCAGGAGGCTTCTGCATAGGCAATTCCATGCACCAACTTACTTCTAAAAGCAAAGAAAAGAGAGGAGTAAGGAGCACGTACAAGAAAGAAATTTTTTGCCATTGATTCCTCCTCAAAAAAACATCTCACTCAATCCCTTAAAAACACTGGTGTCTACAGATATGGGTCGTTAACCTGGCTCTAACTTTTACTAGTATTTATGAGTGTGGACGAGCCACTCCAACACATCCAACCATTAGGGTATTATTTTACCTGTTAGAAGAAGGCATTTTCTGTTTGCCTGCCTGGAAAGGTGTGAGGGACAAACAAGATAATATTTGAGGGCTTTGAGGATTGTATGTGATTGGTTTCTAAGTTCCATACTGGTTGAAATCCCCTCCCCCAAGCCCTATAGCTCTCCTACCAGTTAGAACTCTGCCTAGCAATTAGAACTCAAGGAAATAAAGAGATTGTCAGAAACACAAGATTTTACATAAAAATGACACATGAAGCTTGTGATATTGTAATTTATAATAAGAAATGTATATTTGGTCTTCATCTCTTTTCCAGGCATAGAGTTCCTAAAACCATTGGAATTTCCTATGTGACAAAAGCGATAAAGGTCTTTGTTATGCTAATGAGGTGACTTTTGGACCCCACCTAAGGGTAGTAGCTAATTGCCAGGGGACGCAACCATGTGATTAGAGGGTTGAAATTTTCAGTCCCAAACCCTGACCTCTGGGGAAGGGAGAGGGACTGGAGGTTGTATTGATTCCCAATGGCCAATGATTTAATCAATCATCACTGTGTAATACAGCTTCCATAATAACCCAAAAGGAGGGTGTTCAGAGAGCTTCTAGGCTGGTGAACATGTGGAGATGTGGAAAGTGACAAGCCCTATGCATCTCTTCCATCTGGCTGTTCCTGTGTTACATCCTTTTGTAATAAACTAGTAATCTAGTAAGTAAAATGCTTCCCTGAGTTCTGTGACTTAATCTAGCAAATTAATTGAACCTGAGGCCAAGGTGATAGGAACCTCTGATCTATAGCTGGTAGGAAGCACAAGTGACAACCAGGGTCTGCAATTAGAGGCAGTCTCCTTGGACTGAACCATTAACCTGTGGGATTTGAGGTTATCTTCAGGTAGATAGTGTCAAAATTGAGTTGAATTATAAGACACCCAGCTGTGTCTGAGAATTGCTTGGTGGTGTGGGGAAAAAACCTTCACAAAGCAATTGGTGTCAGAATTGTAAAGCTGGTGAACTATTTCATTGACATCTCTAGTCCCATTATTCTCCCCTTCTGTGTAAGGCAGTTAATGATAGGTGTCATGTCATGGCATGCCTTCCTCTTGATGATTTTAAATAAGTAGACATCTGCTTCCCACCAACACACACATGTGCACACAAACAGCACAGCAAAATGATTCAGAGCACAGGCTCCAGAACCAGACTACTTGGGTTCAAATATTGATTCTGCTACCTATTGTGTGGCTTAGGCTCACTTATCGAACCTCTGTGTCTTGGTATCTTTATCCATGAAATAGGGAAAATAAAATTATCTAAAACCCAAGATTGTTATGAGGATTCAATGAGATAATATATATAAAGTAGCCGTAACAGTGCCCAGAATATAGTAGATGTTGGCTAACAGTATTTAATAATTATTGTGTGATATATGGAATCTTTCTGCATTTAAAAATCATATAAATTGTTATCTCCATCTCTTTAACACTGAACTTGACGTTACTGGAAACTTATTCCCATTCATCTATGGTGCTAATTCTTTCCTTTTAACTGCAATATGATATTTTATCATGTAAATTTAAAACTAGAAGATGTGTAAGTGGTTTTCAACTTATTTTGCTGAAAGAATTTGTATGATGCATTTTTTATTTATATATGAGAGATTTCTAACATATAGGTAAAAAGTAGAACTTTTTTTCTAAGTGAAAATAACCTGTTTTCTAAATTAGCTATTATGTTGCTTTCTGTTTAGATTTTTTTTAATTACATGTTTGTTAATACTTGATATTTCACTTTAGAATTCTCTGAGCTAATTAATAAAATATATCTTGCTTTTTGGGGCTGGCCCCGTGGCCGAGTGGTTGGGTTTGCGCGCTCCGCTGCAGGCGGCCCAGTGTTTCGTTGGTTCGAATCCTGGGCGCGGACATGGCACTGCTCGTCAGACCACGCTGAGGCAGCGTCCCACATGCCACAACTAGAAGGACCCACAACGAAGAATACACAACTATGTACCGGGGGGCTTTGGGGAGAAAAAGGAAAAAATAAAATCTTAAAAAATATATATATATATATCTTGCTTTTTAACGGCTTTCCAAAACTACTAGTGAGTCTGGCAAATTTTTCTAAGTTTACAATAAACCTATGTTTGTGAATTGCGTGTTCCTCTCAGCTACAAATATTCTACTGGGTTGTCTGTAATTCATGTTGATTAGGAAGAGTCATTTTTATATGATACACATTTACATTTTGTGGGGTATATTTTTCTGAATATCTTCTCCCAATATAATAGTTTTAAAAATTAATTTTGTAGTATGTGTTATATAAAGAAATACAAAACTTGTCTAATAAATACCCAGGTTTCCCTAATCCACCATATAAAGTAAAACATTTTCAACATACTTGAAGCCTCTAGTATCCGTCTCTGCCTTCTTACCAAAGGTAGCATTACTCTGAATTTGGGATCTTGTTAACATTTTAAACGATTTTAATATTTCTAAAATATGTCATCTTGTTTGCATGCATTTAAACTTATAGAAATTGTATAAAATTGTATGTGTCTTTCTTTTC
Source organism: Equus quagga (assembly GCF_021613505.1). NCBI lineage: Eukaryota > Metazoa > Chordata > Mammalia > Perissodactyla > Equidae > Equus > Equus quagga. Next base: position 26,433,005 of record NC_060269.1, read on the forward strand.
TTTATTTTTGCTTCCAAAGTTAGCCTTGAGCTAACTGCTGCCAATCGTCCTCTTTTTTCTGAGGAAGACTGGCCCTGAGCTAACATCCATGCTCATCTTCCTCTACTTTCTATGTGGGACGCCTACCACAGCATGGCTTGCCAAGCGGTGCCATGTCCCCGGCACCTGGGATCTGAAACTGCAAACCCTGGGCCACTGAAGCGGAACATGCACACTTAACTGCTTTGCCACCAGCCAGCCTCTGTATGTGTCTTTCTGATACTACCTTTTCACTCAACTTTATGCTTTTGAGGTTCATCAATATTAGTACTTGTGATAACTACATCACGTAGAGTTTTACTGCTATATATTATTTACATTTATCAAAATTACTGATGTATTTGAAAGTTTCACCATCTTGTTTTATGCTTTCTAAACATATTCTCTTATATCTTGCGTTTTTATATTAGTTTTCAATTTTTTCCTATGTGCCCATTTGTAAATATTTTACTTTATTTTGATTAATTTATATTTACCATAAATTTTTATTATGCAAATTTGAATTAGTATTTTTATTCCCTATCTCTATTCTGAAACTTAAATATCCAAACAACCTAAAACACTTTAAATTTAATTACTCAACTATTTATCTTTAACACTCTTGTTTTTCAAGGTATTAGTCTTTGTGATATAATATTTTTAGGTATATTGACATAAATACTTGCTAATATTTATATTAGGATCGTTGCACCTAAATTCATGAATGAAACTAATCTATAATTTTCCTTCCTTGTAATGTCCATGTCAAATTTGGAATTCAGGTTAGAATTTGCCCAAAGAAAATTTTCTTCTTTTCTATTCTGGAAAAAGAGTTCATTGAAGTTTCGTGTAATTTCCTCCTTTAATATTTGAGGGAAAACTCACTGTTGATGCCATCTGGAGCTGGAAATTTCTCTGCAAAGACTTGAATTTCTTCAAAATAGATAAAACTTTAATGTTTTCTTTTCTTTCCCATTTTCCTTTTCTTCAAGCATGTACAAAGGCATGTTTTCTTCTTAAAAAATATTGCAAATTGCAATCATTTGCAACCATTCAAATTGTCAAATTTATTGGCACATATTTCTTTTAGTTCATTTGCATGATCAATATTTTTCATCCAACTATAAACATATCTTTGTCTTTATATTTAACATATTTCTCTTAAGCAACACAGCTTTATTTTCATCCATTCTGATAATCAATTTTACTTTTACTATCAATATTCTATTTGACCATCTGCTTGAATTTCCACTTTTAGTCCTTTCATGCTATCTTTTGGACGAATAAGTTTTTAATTATTACACTTTTTCTATTACTTTCTTGGCTCCTTTCCCCTTTACAACTTCTTATTCTTATAATGGATACGTGGAAGCATCCTTGATTTATTGTAGTCCAAAACAAATTATTATTTTTATCAATTCCCTGGTATTGCTAAAATATTAGAATATTTAAACTCTATTTCCCTCTTCTATATTTTATTTTATTTATTTTAGTTTTACATATATTGTAAACTCTATAAACATTATTTTTACAGTCAAATTTTTATATTTACTCATACATTTATCATTTTTGATATTCTTCATTTGCTGCTATATTCCTGCATTACAGACCTTATTTATTTTACTTCTGCCTGGCAAGCTCATAGTTTTTTCTGCTGGCTGTTGACAAATGCCTCTGGTTTTGTTTATCTGAAAAGTCTTTATTTCAACTTGATTTTGGAAGGCTATTTTTAATGTGTGTAAAATTCAACATTAGCAATTATTTTCTTCCAGGACATTGCAAATGCCATTCCGTAATGCCCTGAATTTCATCTTTTAAAAGTTAGCTGTCATTGTCGTTGTTTTCCCTTCAAAGGCCTGTGTTCCCGGCCCCACATGTAAACACCTGGCTGTTTTGAAGATTTTTCCTTTTTGTCCCTGGTTGTCTGCAGCTTTACTATAATGTTCTCTGATTTGGTTTTTCTTGTATTTAACTTTCGGACTTTACTGAGCTTCTTAAATGTGTAGATTAATACTTTCCATTAGTTGCAGATAATTGTCACCCATTATCTCTTCATATATTGGTTTTGTTTTCTCCCCTCCCCACCCTTCTCATTCTAGGTTTCTTTCTATATATATGTTAGTCAATTTGAGCATGTATAATATCTCAAGACTGTTTTGTAATTTTTGATTATTTTATGCTCTGTGCTACTCCCTAGATATTTTCGGTTGAAAAACTTATGTTAGTCTGTGTTCAATTTTCTGATAATCCTTCCTTTTAGTTATTCATTTCATGTACTGTCACTTTGAATTCTAGAATTTTATGTGTATTTTACAATTTAATACTATCAAAATTCTCCATCTCTTCCTCTCTTTTGTTAGTTTCCCCCTCTATTTTCTTTAGCATATTAATTAGAGATCTTTTAACATCTTTGCCTATTCTAACTTGATTGTCTTTGGATATGTTCTAATTGCCTATTCATTTTTTTCTCTAGTCATATTTCCATGCCTCGCTTCTATTTTCAGTGTATACGATTGTGTGTGTGTGAGTGTGGATTTTCTAATTGCATGCGGATCATTATTCATAAACAAACTGTTGATGTTCCAGGTGATGATATCATTTTCCAGTGAATATTCCCCTTTCCTCTATTACACAGATATGAGAACAAGCAACAGATTTTTTATTTTGATATTTGTTATTGTCAAATTGATCACTCATTCTGTTTATGATTTGTATTAATTCTTTCTTATTTAAGAAAGTCTTATTCAGTGCAAAATCATAAAATTTGCCCCCTTTTATGTTCCCTGGTAGTTTTCTAGTTTGTGTTTTGACATTTAAGCCAATAAACCATCTAAAATTCTATTTTGTGTAGGATATGATGGTGTGATCTTGTATTATTCTTTTTTGCGGGGGGGGGGAAGATTAGCCCTGAGCTAACACTGCTGCCAATCCTCCTCTTTTTGCTGAGGAAGACTGGCCCTGAGCTAACATCCATGCCCATCTTCCTCTACTTTATATGTGGGATGCCTACCACATCACAGTGTGCCAAGCGGTGCCATGTCTGCACCAGGGATCGGAAGTGGTGAACCCTGGACCGCCGAAGTAGAACGTGCGAACTTAACCTCTGCATCACCAGGCCAGCCTCTCATATTATTCTTTTTATTCCATTTGAAGCGCAAGCTGTCCTGACATCACATATTGGCCTATTCAATGTTTCTTCATATATTTTAAGACAGTTTCATACTATGCCAAGATGTGTGACTCATTCCCTTGGCTCTCTCTTTTGTAAAGTTTATTAAAGTTATTGAAATTTATCCATAAATTTGGACTTCTTTTGGGGCTATACAATTGCTGTCTTAGAAGTCCTTTTTCCAGAAGATGTTCTCCTTTATGCATTCCTCAATACAGAGATCACAAAATTTCCTCTGCACAATCTTGCCTGGTCTCGGGCTTTGAATCTGAGTCTCACTTGGAAGCCTAGGTCTGGGTCCTTCACCTGCATATTTAGCACAATTTTAATCCCTGAATGCAAATATGATGCAAAGTATGATATGCTCCATTCTGCCCTTGATTGTGACTGAGGACACGCTTAAACCCAGGAAGCCATCTGGGAACTATGAGAGTCCATCCTCATACAAGTAATGTTGCCCTTACGGCCTTCCTCAGAATAGGATACCTTGACCTCAAAAACACATTGATAACCCATATCTGATCTTTGGCCACAATGCCAATACCACTGTATCTTTCCTCTTTTGTCATTAATAGAGATTTTTCTTTCTTCTTTTGAGTGTTGCTGCATATTTGTGTAATGATGTGTGTGTGTATTCATGTTTAATATGTGCGCTCACACACAAACACAAAATAACTCCTCATGTACTTGGTCTTCCTATTAACTAAGAAGTTCCCAAATACATTCCATTATTGCAATGAAATAGAATCAAATTTCGTACATGGTCTCATGATGTTTTTCTCATTGAAGAAAAATTATCACCAGGAAAGAAGAAAACTTCCAGGGATTGGAAAAGAGAGAAGAAAATGCTATTTAAATGCAGTATCAGTAAGGTTTGTCTCCTAATGACAATGTAAACAAGTACGAGGTTATATTTAAAACACTTAAAAAAGTGTTATACACTGTAAAAAATCTCCAGCTATATTTATTTTGTTTTAATTTTATTTCTGTAATAGATATGATCATTCATATAGATAGAGTGTAGACATAGTCTACTTTTTTTGAATAGGAAAAAAATCTCAGAATGACTGTTAAGAAATCTATTTTAATCTGTACAAACACCTATATGTCTACTGACCACTTTCTATTTTTAGGCACAAAGAATATACAGATATATTATAAGTGAAGTGAGTTTTTGGGGCAAGGTAAACGTAATTATTCAAAATTCACTTATAAGTTCAGATTTTATCCTGAAACTTGGTGTATGAGATGTTTAAAATCCTAATGCCTTTTCATGTTGCAGGTAAAGATTTGAAGATATACCTTGCAGTCAGCCAAAAACAAACTATAGTACTGTGTCTATCAAAATGGTATGAACGATCATTTTTATTATCCTATTTGTGTACTATCTAACTTAAAAATAGCAAAATATATGACTATTTCTACCGCAGGTAGACCAACTTTTTTTGCTACAATTGTCCATAAACTCAAAAATAGGAAAGCGAATCACTGAACTTTGTCAACATTTAAAATAAAAACAAAATTTTACAAAATATATTAAATATTCAGCTATTATTTGTAATAAATTATACCTTTGTTCAAGAAAAGAAAAATAGATAAAAGCATTATTAGTGATTTTAAACTAATTCCTGTTTGATACAAACTTTATTTGTGGGGCAACTAGTGTCTTTCTTATATTTTATAGTCATTTGAAGAAGTTATATTTCAAAAATATCAGTGATTCCTTTCTAAGATGCTCTGTAGTATTTTCCAAACATTTCTCCTTCTGAAACAGCCAATCATCCCTTTTGCCAAGTGGAATCAAATGCTTGGAGGATGATGTTAAATAATATTCTAAAACTAAATCAAGGCCTGAAGGTGGAGAGTCTTGATATAAAGATAAATGCAATGGGTTTAAGGAGATGTCGTGGTGGAGAATTAGAAAATGTATACAGAGTATTTGCTGACCCTGATTTAGTTCTTTGCAACTCACTCTACCTGTCATTTTATCCATTGTGCCAATCAAGAAAACTTCAATGAATATACATTTACAAATTTGACATCTGTTTATTTCTGAGCTCTTTTGGGAAAAAAAGTGAAAAGTGAAACAATAGAAAGGAAAACAAAAAATCATCAATCATCCTAAAAAATAGAGGTATCCACTGATTCTTTTTAGATTTTTGTGTTTATAAATGTTTATATTTTAATTTTTTATTGAAGTAAAGTTGACATCCAATATTATATTAGTTTCAGGTGTGCAGCAAAGTGATTTGACATTTGATACATTACAAAGTTATCACCCTGATAAGACTAGTAACCATCTGTCATTGTCCAAAGCTATTACAATATTGTTGACTACATTCTGTATGCTATACATTATATTCCCATGTCCCATTTATTTTATGCCTGGAAGTTTCTACCTCTTAATTCTCCTCACCTATTTCGCCTTTCCCCCTACTCGCCTCCCTTCAGGTAACCAACAGTATGTTCTCTGTAACTATGAGTCTGTTTCTGTTTTGTTTTGTTTGTTCATTTATTTTGTTTTTTAGATTTTACGTATAAGTGAAAGCATAAGATTTTCCTCTTTGTCCATCTGGCTTATTTCGCTTAGCATAATATCCTCTAGATCCATCTATGTTGTCACAAATGGCAAGATTTCATTCTTTTTTGTGGCTGAGCAATATTCCTGTGTGTGTGTGTGTGTGTGTGTGTGTGTGTGTATCACATCTTCTTTATCCATTCATCTATCGATGGACACTTAGGTTGCTTCCATGTCTTGAATATTGTAAATAATTCTGCAGTGAACATGGGGGTGCATATATATTTCTGAATTAGTATTTTGTTCTCTTTGGATAAATATGCAGAAGGGGTATTCCTGGATCATATGGTAGTTCTATTTTTAAATTTTTTAGGAACCTCCATGCTGTTTTCCATAGTAGTTGCACCATTTACATTCCCACCACAGTGCAGGAGGGTTCTCGTTTCTCCACGTCTTCACAACACTTGTTACTTCTTGTCTTTTTGATAATAGTCTTTCTACCACGTGTGAGGTGATATCACATTCTGGGTTTGATTTGCATTTCCCTGATGATTAATTATGATGAGCACCTTCCCATATACTTATTGGCCATCTGAATGTCATCTTTGGAAAAATATCTATTCGTGTCTCTGCCCGTTTTTAATAGGATTGCTTGGTTTTGTTTTTGCTTTTGTTTTTGTTTTTTGAGGAAATTAGCCCTGAGCTAACATCTGCCACCAATTCTCCTCTTTTTGCTGAGGAAGACTGGCCTTGAGCTAACTTCCATGCCCATCTTCCTCTACTTTATATGTGGGACACCTGCACCAGCATGGCTTGCCAAGCAGTGCATAGGTCCGCACCTGGGATCTGAACTGGCAAACTCCAGGCCGTCAAAGTGGAATGTGCGAACTTAACCACTGTGCTACCGGGCCAGGCCCAGATTGCTTGTTTTTTTTGATATTGAGTTGTATGAGTTTGTTACATATTTTAGATGTTAACCCCATATCGGATGTATCATTTGCAAATATATTCTCCCATTCAGTAGGTTGTCTTTTTGTGTTGATGTTTTTTATTTTGACACAATTTCAAACTTGTAAAAACATTGCAGGAATAATTGTGTGTGTGCATGTGTGAGTGTTTGGCGAACAGGATAAATGATAGTAATGAATCAGTGTTAAGTTCCTGATTTTGGTAATTGTACTGTAGTTAAGAAAATGTTGGGGGCCGACCCTATGGCAGAGTGGTTAAGTTTGCGCATTCCACTTTGGCCACCCAGGGTTTGGCCAGTTTGGATCTTGGGTGTGGGCATGGCACCACTAATTAGGCCATGCTGATGCAGCATACCACATGCCACAACTAAAAGGACCCACAACTAAAAATATATAGCTGTGTACTGGGGGAATTTTGGGAGAAGGAGCAGAAAGAAAAAAAGAAGAAGATTGGCAACGGTTGTTAGCTCAGGTGCCAATCTAAAAGAAAAGAAAAGAAGTCCTTGTTGTTAGTAAATACATACTGAAGTATTAGGGAGAAAAGAGGGTGTTCAATATCTTCTCAAAAGTAGTATATATAATACATACATGTACACACATACACACATTTTAACAACCTTAGGGTTATCAGGTATGCCAAGTACCTTGTCTGCTTTTTAAATTTGTATTTATACAATTAGCAGTTTCTCATGTTTATTGGTTGAATGTTTTACTTTATCTGTACACTATAATTTATTTTTTTATCATTTGATATATATTATTTCCAATATTTGTATCTTATTGAAAACATCATCATAAATATCTACCTATAATTCTATTTCTTCTGATAGATTCCTAGAATAATTATAACTAAAATATACTGTGGGAATTGAACATATTAAAACTTTTGCAACAGGTATCTAGGTAATCTCTATGCTTCTAATTTCTTCTTGGTCTATATATTTTTTCAGACAATTATTGCCAGAGTTTTCATTATTCAACAAATGTAATCAAACATCATCTTATTGAGCACTTATTATGGAGTAGAATACTGTGCATTATTCTAAATACTGAGTTTACCAAAATAAGTAAGATACAGCCTTTATCTTGAATGTACTTGTAGTCCTTAAATGTTGAATTAAGGAATTGTTGCCTACCTAAAAATCTCAAATATATCACCATTGACTCAGGAAACAATGCAAAACATTTAGACTGTCATGTAAGGCCTTCATAATTTTAACCTTATTTTGAACTTCGCATTCTTTCACAGTTTTTCTCTAAGTCTTAGATATGTTGATGACTATTACTGAGACTACCAGAACTAGGCAAACTCATTCTTGCCTTTGTATCTTTTCTTAAACCCTGCATAAAACCTAGTATTAAACTTTCTCCTCTACTTCAGTTGTCACCTATCCTTAAAATCTAGCTCATGTTTACCAAAAAAAGTTCTAGAAGGTTTTATTACAACACTATTCTAATAACTCCCATGCAGAAACTATTCAATGCCCATCAATAAAATTTATTATGGTTAAATAAATTGTAGTATACTCAGACAATGGAATAAAATGCCGCAATGACAACAAACTATAATGATATGCAAAAATATGGATGAATATCAAAATATGAAGATGAACAAAAGCAGCCACTCACAAAAGAACATACTGAATGATTTCATTTATGTAAAGTACAAAAAAGGCAAAATGAGTCTGTGATGTTGGAAGTCCATATAGGGTTACACTATGGAGTTAGTGATTGAAAGTAACCATAAGGGATTTTCTGGGATAATGGTTAAACGACTATGTTCAATTTGTGGAAATTCATTGAGCTGTACACTTGTGGTATTTATATTTTTTGTATGCATGTTATACTTAAATGATTTTAGAAGTCTATTTTAATTTCTGCCTAATTTATTCATCCATTCATTCAACATTTTTCCCCTCAGACAATTATTCTATGCTGGGTAATGTGCTTTTCGTGTAAAAATAGAAGAATGAGACATCTGAGCAAGACAGGTTCAAACTCAGATAATTAAAACACAGAGTAGAAAGTCCAGCTATATAAAATGTATTATAAAAGTACAAATGAAGAGAAACCAGCTGGTCTGAAAAATCAAGAAAAGCCAAATCTTAAAGACATAATCAAGAATATACAAAATAAAGAACAATGGTGTGTACAGCTGGACAGCTCACACAACCACTAAACATTAGTCACAGTAGAGACACACAAAACCACCTGATGACAGACAGGGAACTGCAGGCCATGCTATGAAAGAGAATGTAACAGGCCTTTTATAGATGAGGCTAAGGAAACCTGTAAAATTCAAAAATATAAAGGACTTATAAGAACTTCACAGGTAGTGAAAGGGTGGTTAGGAGAGGCACCGTGCTCTTTTCCAGTAGGGAAGAGGACGTAGAAGATACTGGAAGACGTTAATTGGAATGGCCTCTTTAGGAATCGTAAGTAGTGTGAGAGATGAGGCAGGAAAAGCACTGAGGGAGGAGTAATGGGAAGAAAGAAATTTGGGTTAGACAATCTGCAAATGACTCTGCGTGCCATATTAAAGGTTTCATAACATCTTCTAGGCAAGGAGGAGATATTAACATGATTTCAATTGGGAGAGTGAGATGTTTAGGTTTTTCTGTAAAACGAACATTAAGTTTGTAAGTGCGTGGAAGTGTGTTTATGTTTAGATATGAGTTGAGCATGGAAAAAGCAGCTTCAGGCATTTCTTGAAAAAATCAATTCCTTATCATTGCAATTCTGTCAATGTCTTCAAATTCTATTTCCATAGCATCAAAAAAGTGCAATGTATTAATCTCATAATTTAAATTCTACATAAAAAGAATAAAATTATTTTGTATGCTGTTCGTATGTTCTCTAAACAAAATGATTCCAACCCAGTAATCCTTCTGGGTTTTCATAAGTTCACAATAGATTAAATAACTTCTCCATATTTGCTTATGATTTCTTATATAAATTAGGTATTATAACATTCAGGTATAATATGATATGTAATATGATATGATATTATATGATATATGTAATATGTTAGATATTATTCAGATTATTATAAATTTTAATGTAAAATATAAAGAATGGAGATTAAACTACTTTAAAACATTATTTAAATTTTTATATAGCTTTATAAGATCTTGTATACCATCAGTTTTATTTAGAGAGTAAGAGTTTACTTATTAATAAAATCGTAGATATTTAAACAAAATTGAAAGTTAGTAGTGGAATAAATTTGTAATATGATTTCTTTATATTTTGAATGACTTACATTAATAAATATGAGATCATATACTTTAAATATTTTGAATATATTCTAATGATACAACTATGTTAATCAAAATACATTTAGAAAGAGAATTGATCACTCAATTACAAGTAGAGGAAAAAGCCTTTATACATGGTTCAATATTAAAAAGTTTTTGTTTTGTAACATATTAAATCAAAATAAAGCCAGTGTCTACAGATGTGCTTTGCCCTCGTACAAAATCCCATTATTATAAAATAATTTGATTTAAATTAAGTTAGACCACACTGAATGATTATTCTTGTAGGCCAAAAAGTACTGAACAGCTGAAGTAGATTATCTTGTATAAAATGATAGATAATTACTCCTTTGGGAAATGCTATAGTTTAGTTACTGAAAACTAATTCATTTCTGACCTTGTTTAAAGATTAGTAATTGTCATGTCTACATTAAAAAAAAAAAGAAAACATTTTATGTGTGGTAAATAATGAGTTGACTCCTTTCAAAACATATACCAAGGAAAGCAAATTAAGCACATTTCCATTAAGATTGTTAGAGCTTTATTTTTCCTGCATAATGGAGTCCATTTTCCTCCTTTTCTGACTATCTCACATCCTCACATGTTTTTCATGGGCAAATCTGTAGATAAAAAAGAAAGTGAGGTTGGTTCTGTGAGAACATACTGGCCTGTGGGGGAGGAGAACTAAGAGCTATCCCTTTTTTGACATCGATGCTTGTGGATGACGTACCTGGGGAAGCTGAAGTTGTTTATTCAGTGTTTCATGATGATACTCTTGGTTTCTGACTCTGCCCTAGCACAAACACAAGATTTAGCTAGTATGCTGGTGTGGTTAGAAATATATTTTCTATAGAATTCTCACTTATTCTCCTCACCATCCAGCCATGAGCCAGGGAAAAGATGTATAGGAAAAAGTACATTTCCTGATTCCCTGTGCTGAGGGGCCATATTCCCCTGAAAGAAAAAACCTAGTTAAATTTAGAAATGGTTTTAAAATTTTAAAAGATTTTGTTTTACTTTTCTCAAGAACTTTATAGTATAGTTTCATTATAAATGTATACCATGACTTATTAACTTTCTGGAAATGTGTGCTTTCATTCAAAGCCAGAGCAGAATACAGGCTCTTCAGAGTATAGATGGGAAGTCTTATTCATCTTGGTCATGCCCTTTGGTGCTCTTCCCTAAATGGAATTTGAAATGACTGTCAAGAAATCTTGTCTAGCTAGAGGAATGAAAATGAATAGAAAGCTAAATCATAATGTCAAGAATAAAAGGATTGTGGTCATCTGTAGCAAGAGAAATTATGTTTGAATATTATCAACAGTTTTTCCCAAATACTTGCCTCTAACAAACGCTATAAAAGAGCCTAAATGGCTTTACATGCATGTGTAAATGAACAAAACCTCACCTGTTTCAATGCGGAAAAAGGAACAAAGGCACTCAATTAGAATGTTCGTGTTGCTAGCACCAACAGCTTCAAGGCCAGTTTGGCCTTATCTTAAAAGGCAGTCAGGTTCCAGCAGCGCAGCATTTCAAGACAAATGGTCTCACCTAGGTTTCTGTGAAATGGCAGCTATCTAAGCTGTACAGATATGGAGGTGAAGTGCTTGATGACTAACAATCTAATTATCTGTTATTCTAGAAACTCTTTAGGTGTAACCTTTATATTGCTCAATTGCTATTATAAGCTCATGGTGAGAGGTAAGACATATGTTCAGAATTATTCAGACCTTACATTTTAGTGAAGGCATGTGGAAAACTGATCAATTTAAGTTCTATATTGTGCACTGAGCCACTCCCACAAAAAGAGCAGGCACAAGAAGGGCACTCTGATCCTCCCCTTTTGCTTTCTAAAAGTAGGAAGGAGATAAAACCCCCTATGGAAGATGTCTTCCTTATATAAGAAGAAAAGGAAATTTTTTATCAAGCACATGACACTGAGACCAAGAGATTTCTATACAAGCAGACTTCGTTGAAATAATTCTTGTCTTCCTGTAGCCTCCCCACATAGTTTGCTTTCCCACAATTGCCTCTCTTTGTTCAACCCAATATAAAAGCTAGCAGGTTTCACCATTTTTTTGGGTCTCCATTCCTTATGCAGGCTCTCATGTTACATAAAACTTATATTAAATAAATTTGTATGCTTTTTTCCTGTTGATCTGTCTTATGTCAATTTAATTCTCAGGCCCAGTTAAAAATAAACACTAAGAGGGTGAAGGTGGAATTTTGTTTCTTCTACAAACTCGAGTGGTCGCCTTAGTCTTTGGGGATAACTGCGTGTAGCAGATGCACTAGACATCAGGCTTCTTGAAGACAGAGATTCTGAATCTTTTTATTATTTCACTGCTTTATCTTTAAAGATTACAACAGTTCATGAAACATAGCAGACTCAATAAATATTTATTGAATGAATGAATGGATTTTTTTCAGATCATATTTCAATCAAATATTACTTTTTACTTCCAAAAGTAAATCAGCCCTTGACTTTTACATTCATCACTGAAAGATTGACAGTTAATTACCACAACTGGAACTCTTTTGGAAATAAAATAAACTGTTTAGCGAAACCCTTTGCTAGTTATGACTGTTACTCCTGCAATTAGACTGAAGTTGTGAACATAATTATATGGTGGTTTGCTGGCATATTAACTGGCAATTCTGTTGTAGATGGGGGTTATTATTTGAGAAGAAGCTTACAACACTAAAATGGGAATTTTAGTTATGGCTTCACTCTAATTTATGGGTAATTCGTATCTATAGCCAAACCAAAGAAAAGGAGGTGGGAGAAATCAGTTTAGTATTATATTGTGCCATAATAATTGACTTAGCAGATAAAATTAGATAGGCATTTTATCCTTGGCAATTCAAGTTCACACCTCTACTGAGGCTCCATTTTCCCAGCTGTTAAACACAGGGACTTTAAAATTCTGACAGCAACATCTTTAATTAGGTTGAAAATCTTGTGAGATATTGACCCAATTCTTAACTATTCACATTTAATCATTTTCTGTACTGTGTAAAAACTATGGGTTACTCAATAGCAATATGGAGATTGTACAAATCTTGATAACATATTTAATTTGCAAAAATATAGTTAATGTAGTTTACAGTGTTTTAGAAAAGAGAAAATAAAAATATAAAACGTTGTAAATTTATCTACGCTCATCTTTTTTACATTACCTGAATGTTCTTCCTGTCTTGGAAATTTTTTGCTAACTAAGTTTGTCATCTTTTTTAGAAATGCGTTTAAAAGGAATAATCACAGACTATGACAAATAAAAATGGCAAGCAATAGGATATATTGGAGTATATGTGGAAGCCATTTGGTATAAACCTAATTTGGCCTGACTTTGTTTTTTCCAAAAGGGCCTGACTGGCTATTGAGCACGCATTGTATATCTGCTTAGACACTTCCTATGGCCAGAACAAAGGCCCTTGAGATAAAGGTGCAACTTCCCCCCACATTAGCATTTCCTTAGGGATAAGCATTTTTCCTTAGGCTAGGAACTGATTGCTGAACTCAGCTTTGACCACCCAGCTCACCTGTGACGACTCAGCTGGAGACAACAGACTGCCACCCTGCTGTGTTCACTGAGACAGAAGACCTACCTGCTATTTCCATCAATGGCTGTGCTGACAGAGCAGTCTCGCGACTATTGTAAAAGGGACATTTCAATCCTATGTGAAACATCCTCTCTGGGGGTATATAACCAGTCTGTGCACCCCACTTCTTTGGTGCCCTTTCTTCCTTCAGGAAGAAAGGCCCCGGGTTATAATCCTCAGATTTAAGCTCAGAATAAACTCACCCAAATTTTCATTTATAGATTGGTTGTGGATTATTTTCGTGGACAACTATCATAGGTCATGCTATAAAGTGGGTATTGCTTATACTATTTATAGTTTTATATGTATTTGAAATAAAATATTAAGGATAATAAGGCAGGCTAAATATATTATACAAAATTGATTTTGCTTTTCTTAAAAAATAATAGAGAAAGAGGGAAACACATATAAATGATTGATAGCTACTTCAGAAATTTATTTTCTAAGAAATTGACATTTTGCTGATTGTCCTTCTCCTTTTGCAACTTGGTGCATTTGAAGCTATTTGCCACACCATTCCTGAAACCCTTTCCTCCTTGATTTTTCTAGCACCACATTATCCTAGTTCTTTGCTGCCTCTATGACTATCCTCTACTTTTTAAAGGAATTCTCTTATTTCTCCCATTTCCTAATTTGGGGAGGCACAGCATCCTCAGTGTCTAGTCTTCTGCTCTTATACACTGCCGACTTCATTTTTTGTCTTTAAGAATAACTCATGCACTTAAATCACAAAATATCAAATCTCTGTCAAATTTCAGTAGGGATTTTCTTCTGCCTTGGTTGTTTGCACCAGAATGGAAGATAGAATCATCCAAATATGGAACACTTCTAAATGTAGAACTAATTTTTTTTTCCTCTCCTATCTTCTAAATCAACTGCTCTGATTTGCCAATTTCCTTTCATTCCACTCTTTTTTTTAAAAGTGTCGATACAAACATTTCATTAAACATTTATCAATATTTAACTTTTTCGCTGTCATCTATTGCTAATATTATTTGTTCTAAACTTAAATTAAAGGCAGTCAGTTTCATATAAATTCAGCAATGAAAAATGATTTTGCTCCTTCCTTTCTCTCATCTCATGTTTAATTATTCTGGAAAATTTGCATTTGTCATTGAAGATTCTACTCTCTGATACCATATTACCTACTTAAAGCCTAAATTATTACAACTGACCATAAATTGAAATGTTAAATGAATTATGCTGACTTTTCAAAGTTGTCTGATTTATCTCTGTAATTTACAAAAAAGATACCAAGTAAACTATTTGAAAATAAATCATTTGGAAAACAGAAAATGTAATTAATCTACAGATTTTGAATTAGATTGATCATGCATTCCTTGTATTATGCAAATTAGAAGAGATTTGTATTGTTAACTAAGTTCATATAATGGTTCTTGTAATAATAATGTAATGACGTAATATGACAGAAGCACAATTATTTTGCATTTTCTTTTTAAGCATCAACTATCCTATCTGACCAAGAATAGGTTAGGGTACATAATTTCAGGCCGAGATTGTTATGGAATATAATACTAGTTAAATATTAACGGCTAAATCTCAGGTTTTACTTCATCACTTTTTCCTACTATTGCTTGAAAAACTGCCCATATAGGAAGCATGAGAAAATGGGGCTAATGCCTTTACACTCTAGGACTGAAAGGTCTGGAAGGCAAATTGAAACTTACCAAGAGCTACTAGAGTTTCAGATCAACACAAAAGGCTTTAAACTCATCTTCACATGTTGCTTACAATCCATCAAAATAACTATGTTTTGATTTCCAAAACAAGTTTTGAAATCCAGATGAAATCTGTTTTCTAAGAGAGTGCCATTATTTTGACTAAGACAATGGAAATAAAAGTACGTGTATTATGATCTTTAACGACAGTACACGAATAAACTTGACAGATCAATGGTTGCTCGAAGCTGCCCAGAGAGTGACTCAGAATTTGTTGGAAAGAGTTATTTTGAATAGTAGCCTTTTGAGCTAGAACAGCTAACCCACTCTGATCAAATGTGACCTGCTCAGATGGACCTTCCCTAACCATACTATCTGTTAAAGTAATTAAACAAGGAGGCCATTAGACTGAGGTGGCTTTAATGCCTTAGCAGCCTATGTAAGAAAAACAAAACCTAAGCCTGAAATGCCTTAAGGTGAAGAAATCAAAGTCTGAGTACAAACAATCACAGTCAACTAGGCTTTCCCCAAAACTTCCACAGCTTAAGAAGCTATGGCCAGTCAGGTGGTCTTCCTGCTTTGCTTCTGCCTCTCCCCCAGCTCCCGTCAGGTGGAGCTCTCCTTACCGTCTCCAGTTTGATGCTGCCCAAATCAAATCAGTTTTTGCTCAAATAAACTCTTAATTTTTAATATACCTCAGTTTATCTTTTAAAATGTCTAAGTGTGTCTGTCACTTTTTACACTACTTAAATTTTTCACAGCCCTTACTATCACCTGAAATGTTTATGTGCTTGTTCATTGTCTATCATCATATCAAGAATGAAAAGGGCATGGGGAAACTTGTCCCATTCATCTGTATGTCTCTAGAAACAAAACTGTGTTCTATAAGTATCTTTGAATAAGTCAGGAATATTTCCCACGTTATATGTTATTTCTGTCACAAAATTGAACTACTATTGTTAGATTTTTAAAAGACTCAAATATATCATCAGACTCATATCATCTCATTTAAGTTTAGGTAGGTTGATATCTCAAAATCCCCATCATGTAAGCAGATAAACTGTTACATATAAAAGGCAATGTACTGCAGTAAAATTTGCAGAAAAGTAAGCATAAAAGATAAGGTGAAATGCATCCAAAATATAGTAAATCTATTTTGCTGTATCATTCTCACTTACGATCTAAATTAAATTAAGAGGTGAGTCTGAACCCAATTAGCGCATCATACTCCCTCTGAGAATATTTATAATATTCTGATACCCAGGCC
The DNA here is from genome assembly GCF_021613505.1 of Equus quagga. NCBI lineage: Eukaryota > Metazoa > Chordata > Mammalia > Perissodactyla > Equidae > Equus > Equus quagga. Next base: position 26,449,484 of record NC_060269.1, read on the forward strand.
ACACTTTTAGAAATTCTGTTCAATTGGTCTAGGATATGAACTGATGCTCATTATTTTTTTGAAAATCTCCCCAAAAAGATTCTTACTGAATGCCCCTGACACATTTCTAAAATAACATTTTGAATTCTAACTTTCTAAAACTTTTCTTATATTTCACATTTTATATGCTATTATTTTCTAGCACATGTTCTAAAATTAGATTTTCTTTGTTTTCATTCATAGTGAAGCAAAATAGCAAATGAAAAAATTTTGAAAAATTCGTCTTAAAATGAAAGATAACCTACATTTGAAGGTGAGATTTTGGTAGTCTCAACTTTTATAAAATACTTTATTTTGGAAATGTTTATTTCTTTAAAGAAAACTAGGTTATTTTTGTTCAAAATATTTCTATTGAATATTTGATAAGACATTTTATGTTTCTTGTAAGCTCTGGCTGACATATCTTTGGGTAGTCCTACAAAACTTGATTGAAATAATCTTATTACAATTTCAATATTTGGCTATGACAGCATAAACTATTGGTTTGACTATTTTCACTAAAACTAGCGATTAGTTCAGTTGAAAAATATGAGAAATATATATTTTGCCATCAGGATCTTGGTAAGAAAAGAAGAAAAGCATTGCGTATACTGTCTCTATCCTCCTGACATTTTGCAATGCATAGGCACAAACTTAAAGCATTAGCACTTATTGCACACCCTCTGTCTACTTAACTCCTTATTAGTATAATGGAACATCTGCTGAGAAATGTGACTCTACAACATAGAAGTGTATAACTGTGCTTTCTTCAGTTTTCTTGCTTAAGGCAGCAGAATCTTAACAAGACAATCAAACAGTTTACCTGGATCAGCAGAGTATGTAACAGCATCTTTATAGGACTGCTTTAAATTAGTGCTTTATGAAAATATTGAAAAGGTTTCCTCCGAACTGATATGTATTGGCTTCATGAGTGTGTGTGTGTGTGTGTGTGTGTGTAGCATAGCCCTTTATCCATACAGCTTAAGATCACTGTTCTATGCCAGCCTAACTCCTCCTTTCAGAATCCCATTCTACTTTTATCCCACAGACCTGTTTTGAGCTTCAATCATAGGTGGTTGCTTTATTTTTGGCCAATAAAATAGACCAATTAATGCTGTTTACACTCTTGCCCTAGTCCCTGGACGGCTGCTTTCTCTCACAATGCCAAGACCCTGATTACACTCTGGTGACAAGAGCTACTTTCAATCCAAGGAAAGAAGAGGCTTTCTCACTATTCACACGCGGAGGCACGTGGCATTTCCTCTGAAACCCATGAAGCAGACCTCTGCAGCAGTGTTTCCTCGTGCTACGAAATGGGGCCAATTCTGGCCATTATGTTCACCAGCTTTATATATTCCCTTACTTATACAATAGTAGGAAAATTAAAGTTAATTCTTTTCAGTTTTGACGGTATCTAAAAGGCCTTTATTTGATGTCAATAAGTATCCCATTTAAAAATGAGAAAACAAGAATATTCACTTACTATGAAGTGGGTACATGTATAGGAGAGAGAAAAAATAGAAAAATAGGAGACAAAAGATGATATTGTGAGTCCTTAATTTTAAAATGATATAATTTTGTTTTGAATTAAAGTTTTTGACAAAATATCATTTAACCTGCTATTGAAGGTACTTCCAAGTTGATAAAACTATTAAGATAAAAATGAATTTCATATTTTAAGCAAAATGTGAAAGTAGTACCCCACTTATTAAATACATCGTTCAAACCTCAATAGAACAGTATTACATCTCTAATTTGTATCTGCTTATTATATAATAAATACTGGAAATCACAACACTAATCATCGTAGATAAAAAGATATGTAACTTTTGAATGGTAGAAAATTTTAACGTTAATTTAAAAAAATTAGCCTGAGGTAAAGACAATAAGAGAATCCCATGAAATGCTTAATGAATCATTTATTTAAATCTTCTCATCATGAATTTTTATCTTTTCACACCAAACTTTTAACTTAAAAAATCACATTTTAAATAGCTTTATTGAGGTATGATTTGCATACAATAAAATTCACTTGTTTCATGTATATAATTCAATGACTTTTAATAAACTTGGTGTTGTGCAACCAGCACTGCAGTTCAATTTTAAAGATCTTCATCACTGAAAAAGAGCCTTTGTGCCTGTTTGCAGTTATTTCTTGTCCACACCTCAGCTACAGGCAACTATTAACCTATTTTACGCATCTAGAGATTTGCCTTTCATATAGATGGAATGATCCATTTTGTGGCTTTTTGTGTCAGGCTTTTCATAAACATAATGTTTTTCAAGTTTGTCCATGTTGTAGAATGTGCTTGTTTCTCTTTATTGCTGAATGGTATTTCGTTGTCTGGATAGACCACATTTGTTTATTCATTGAGTAGATGGACATTTGACTTATTTCTAGTTTTTCGGGTTTTATGAACAATGCTGCTAAACATCCTCATAAAAATATTTGTGTGGACATTTTTCCATTTCCATTAGATGGATCCTAAAGATGGAATTTCTAGATTGTATGGTAAATTTATGTATAACCTTTCAAGAAACTGTCAAACTCTTTTCCAAAGTGTCTACATCATTTTATATTCCCACCTGCAATGTATGAAGCTCCAGGGCTGTCCCACTGTAGAAACAGCATGGAGAACGACTCAAATGTCGCAGCCAACTGACCCAATTAACTCCCAGACATGGCAATGTGCTACCTTAGATCACGCAGCACTGGTCAATTCATCAAGTGATGGCAGCTCTAAGCAAGATGAGCCAACAAAGTTCCAAGCTGAGCCTGGTCCACATTAGAGTATCATGAGTGGATAAATGCAAACAAATACCATTGTCGCATAAAATCTTCCTTGTTGCAAACATAGAAAGAATATTGGATCATATGAAACTTTTGTTTTATTATAAGTAGAAGTTCTATTCCTAAATAACATTTCTGCTTTTGAATTATCGGTGTTCTCTGGAAATTTTTGGTAATCAGTACTATTGCTAACTTAAATATGGAACAAGGGACACGGAAAAGAGCACAATCTTTTGCCAGTAATATCCTCATTGGCTTTGCCAATGGGTGCCATGAACGTGGTGTCTGAGGCCTGGAGGAGAGTCAACCCCATTCTACTTTCAAATCCTTCACTGAGGGCAGTGTTGGGCTCTGGAGTGCCTTGGTTCACTCCAGCAGTGACAGCAACAGAAATCATGATGTTCTCGGAGCGCCCAGAGCATCTTAGATGCAGATGGCCATGGTCTCCTAAAACAGTAGTAATGCCTTCTTTCTTGTATTTTCTAATCTTTTTCCCCTTTAACCCCTCTATCTTTTCTGACAATTTTGTCACTCAACTCATTGCGTTAAATTTCTGTGCATGAAATGTTGAGGGTGGGTTCTTAGGGCTCTCCTGGCTAGTTCCTAACTGACAGATTGTTAAATGCCAGCTGAAAATCCAATTTGAAGAAGCTTCCCTGTCCCCTCCTGAAGGTAGAGACAGAGTTTTTAGCACAGCTTTTTTTTTTTTTTTTTGGTGAGGAAGATTGACCTTGAGCTAACATCTGTGGCCAATCTTCCTCTTTTTGCCTGAGAAAGATTGTCACTGAGCTAACTTCTGTGCCAATCTTCCTCTATTTTATGTGGGATGTCTCCACAGTATGGCTTGACAAGTGGTGCTAGATCTGCTCCCAGGATCCAAACCTGCGAACCCTGGGCCGCTGAAGCAGAGCACGTGAACTTAACCACTATGCCACCAGGCTGTCCCACCTTTGGAATTTTTAAATAAATATAGGGGTTTGATTCATACACGATTGTTGGTAAATTGCATTAACTTGAACAGAGTAATTTTGCCAAGGCATTTTTTTCTTATCAAATATGTATGAAAAGTGGTGTATTTTTTTCAGGAAGATATCTATGACAACTTGTGATTTTTGCATGTGTCCATCATATCGTCCAAATATTAAGTCTTTGATAGGGTCACAAAATATTTAGCTTCATGCATCTTACAAGGAGAGGTTCCTCTAAGACTATATAATAGCCTGGCTCAGTCCTCTGACCGAGAAATTGAGAGGAAGCTCCGTAGGAATTACAATGCCCAGTTTAAGACCACCTTGACAGAGAGTTTGCTGTTGGGCACAGATAAAACCAGAAAATACCACTTTTAACCTGATTTCCCTCAGGCTGATTTAGTTTTCCTACCAACTTTTGAAGTCTGGAAAAGCACACAACAGTGAAATCTCCTTCATCAAGTAAACAACAGAAAGAAAAATGGAATTCTGTTGCTATGTTTAAATAGAGTATCATCTTGTTAGAATGATGAGAAATTTTCGAAGAAGAGTACTCAGCTATGTGAGCTGCAAACTCATCTGTTTGATTTGCAAACATCATTCTTCCTAATAGGAAAGATTTGAACAAGGTAATTTTAAGCAACCAGACTACTGTAGCTATTTTTGTCTAAATTTAAATTTAAATGAAAACTCAGCAATCACTCCTTTCAAACCAGAATTTTTCATTGTTATTAATTTATTTTGCCAACAGTGTATTGTAGACTAAATCAGTGGTGCTTTTTAAAAGTAATATTGTTAAGTAAAGGGTCTATTTTATTTCTTATCTTTCTGATTACATAATACAAGCCACTTTTGAAAGCTTAAGAGAAAATTACAAAGGCTTGTCAGGGCCAAGACAGGGGAACTAATTCAATTATAGTAAAGAGGATTTAAACCCAAGCCTTAAGAGTTCTTGCTTTTATTGACTATTTTTCAAACATTCTGGAGATTAATATCAAAAGGCTTTTATACAGGATTATAGACAAAGCTAATAATCTTAGAAAACTGGTCAATTCAGTAATGTTCATATGAATTAAAATATTTTAACAAATGTAATTAAAATGTTAAAAGTCTAACCTCTGACAAATAAACACTTGCAAAAGCCAGTGGCTCCATGAAAGGAAAATATGTAGCAAGTCACATCGTTGAGATAAATGCAGCTATACTGAACCAGAAATTAAAGCAGATATGAGAATATAAAATATTTTGGTCCTCTTTGGAAAACTAGATGATCAGTCACAGAACTTTCTCCTTTGTTGCACTTCGTCTGCTAGTCTTATAGCTCAAAGTTCAATGTAGCTCAAGAACCAGGTGAAAATAGCAAACTGCTACTCTTCAACCAGAAACAGGTTGAGTTTATTGCCTTAGAAAAGTTTAAGTAGAAAAGTTTAATAATGTTTTAAAAACTACCTCTGGTTATGTTACCATTCTGTTTAAAATCTTATAGTTCCCATCACTAACATAATAACAGTCAAATGTGTTTGTGTAAGTAATATGATATAAAGTAGGACTTGTCTTGTTTTATCTGATTTGGCCCGAAGAAAGTCGTGTGTAGGACACGGGAATGCTTGCAGCCAAGCAAGATTGACCTCTCCACTCTTGTTAAGTTTTATTTGAGCTGCATTATTAGGCTGGCTCTGGTGCTTCCAGATAAAAGGGGTAGAGAACACACTAAGATCTTGGCTTGTGTCTCCTGGAGTTTCTAGGGATGAAAAAGACTTATAGAAAAGTCTGGCTTTCCTGTGAAAAGTCCAATGGCACCACAGTGATTTCAGCTGCCTCTGATGGCTGAATGAAAAGAGAGCCACAGAACTGCAAGCTGCATTCACACAGATGGGGGGCAAAGGTGTTTGGCCACATGTGAACCTAGTAGAAAGAAGACAGGACTTGAGTCCTCTCAAAAAGAACTGCGGTCAAGAAGCCAGATTGGGGGGTCAAAATTATCAAACCAAAGAGATTCAGCGTGAGATGGCCCACGGGAAGCCCGGAGCTGTTAAGAGGGGTTATACGTTGCCAGTTAGTGGAGGCGTGACCCAACACTGGAAACCGCAAGGAGAAGATGGGTGAAGTCCTCGTGGAGCACTCAAAGATGAAAGAACTGAACGTAAATGAAGTAATTCAGCAGTGCCGGCTATGTAAGACCTGTCCAACTTTGTTACATCACCCATCTATCCTCCCATTTCTAAAACCCCAGAGGAGCAGGAAGTATACAAAATGGTGTCAGGGGCCAGAGAAAGGCAGAAGGCAGGATCGAGAAGAACAAGTAAACAAACACCAAAATCCATCAACCAACAAAAAGCATTTGACCACATCTACCACTCCCCTTCCTCATGCAGGCAATTGAGAGATTATGGAAATAAGGCAGAAGTTCTAGTTTGCATCAGACCATAAAGGTTGGTTTAGACTTGACCATATTTAGTATTTTAAAAAACCTGGAAAAATTAGACTACCTAATGAGATGTGAAAGTAATGAAAATGCTTTGGGATTTGTTTGGTATATCCCTAGAGCAGGAGGGTTGAAAGCAAGTGCTTTAAAAAATGCCACTGTTTCTTGCTTCATATTCCACAAGTCTAGTTTTTCCCTAAAATAGGCACCCAGATTTCTTTTTGACATTCAGAACCCAGTAATACATTTCTCTTTCATATACTGCACTAAGTCTGCTCTCAAACCACGCATACATCTTCTGATAGTATGCCGCACTGCAAAAAAGTCCGTGATGAGTGCCTAGCCCACAGTTGGCGCTCAATAAAAACTAGCTTTACTGCTCTGTATTTCAATTACAGTACCCACAGAGAGAGCATGTCTGTGTGTGTATTTTTTTCAATAAGTGTTTGGTGATACAAATCAATTTAATTTTGAAATGAATAACATAGTATGTTAAAGATCATGTAAATTAGATTAGATTAGTTCTCCCCTGTTGGTATGCGATACCAGATATATACCAAATAAATGTGTATGTATACATACATCACATACATACATAACTATAGACACATATACACATGCATATACATATGCCTACATGTGTGTATGTTTGGTTCTATATACACGTGTATGTGTGTGTATAGTCTTTCCTGACTTTCTATTTTATTTCACTCATCTGTTTATCTTTAATCCAAATAAAGACTCTTAATTACTACAATTTTATAATATCTTGATATCTAACCTGTTCTAATGTTGCAGAAAGCTTGTGGCTCTCTGTGGTTCTTTTAGCTTCCATATGCGTATTAGAATCAGTTGGTCAAGAACAATAATAACCATGCAATTACAGTACCCACAGAGAGAGCATGGTTCTCTTTATTGGAGAATAGGTATAAAAACCAAGCAAAGGTATGCTTATTGCTACTGAGGTGTCATTGCACTTGGGCCTTCTCAGTGTACAGAGCTAGGAAATATATGAAATGTATGTAGACACATATGTGCATCCTTATCTATTTTAATATCAGTCTGTATATTGATCAAAACCCATGAGTTCATACTGACATCTCTAATACCACAGGGTCCACGCAAGCCATCCTCAACTTCATTTGTAACTCTTTTCTCTGACAGTTTCTCTCACAGTGAGAAATTGGATTTCATTATCTCCTTTGTATTTACTGATTTGCCCAATCCTAGAAAACTAGTAAAGCAATGCCAGAATTGCTATCCTAAAACTCTGTGAAAAAAATTCACTAAATAGAGTACAAAATTAGCGGACAATTATTTTTTCCTTTAGTATATTTTCGTTATAGTATATTCAATATTATACTATAGTATGTTCAATATTTCCTAATATCTCTTCTTTTTAATATATTTTCCTTATAGTATATTCAATATTATAGTATCTTCAATATTTCCTCTCTTCTTTTTAGTATATTTTCCTTATAGTATATTCAATATTATATTAATATATTATATTCAATATTTTCTTATAACTCATATCTCTTCCTTTCTTACATAAAAGGTAGTTTACTATAGATATTCTTTTGCACAAAATGCTTTTCCTAACTAAAATACCAAAAAAGAGAAAGTCAAATGCAACAGAATGAATCAGGCAGTTTTAAAGTAACCTGTAACTTTTAAATCCTAAAACTTTACACTAGAGACTTAAAGTCAAGATTTGTTATTGTTGTAGTTTTTATTCTTTCAGTTGACATGGTAGAGAACTACTCGATAAAATTAACCTTGGGAACTCACAAAGTTATACTTTTTCCAGAACGGAGAAGACAACTTATGTCTTCATGTAAGAAAAGTGCTATTTGAAAATTCATATCTAATATTTACATATGAATTATCTTAAATGTTTAATAAGGGAAAAAATAAATTAATGTATCTATTAGAATACATTGATAGGAAAAAATACTTGTTCTGTGGTTCTTGCATTAGACTACACAGTTTATGCTAAATCATTGTGCAGATTCTGCTATTCTGGTGGAAAATTAAAGCCCTAAAAGTAATACAGAATGGAAAGTGGAAGCCAAACCCACCAAAAATTAGGAAATATTTTCATGCATTTTATACAAAGACTTCTATCTTCCAGAATTTTCTTTTTTAACTTTTACTTATAACAACCAAGGCTCTATGCCAATATTTTCCTATAAGTAACTAAGTTCATTAATGAAAGGAAGGAAAGAAGAGAAGAAAAGAACATTTCACTACTTTCTACAAAACAAAAAAGAATACCAGGGCGGTCCCACAAGTTGGTAGTTAAAAGTTCGGCACACTCCACTTTTGCAGCCCTAGTTTGCAGGTTCAGATTCCATGTGCAGCTATACATCACTCTTCAGCCATGCTGTGGCAGCAACCCAAATACTAAATAGAGGACAATTGGCACAGATGTTATCTCAGGGCTAATCTTCCTCAAGTAAAAAAAAGAGAGGGGGGGGAAGATTGGCAAAAGATGGTAGCTTAGGGCCAATTTTCCTTAGCCAAAAAATAATAATAATAATAATAATTAGTTGAATATCATTTCTAATCAATTCACTCTTAGACTTTAGTCAGTTTCATGAAACCTAACATAAACAACATGCACCAAAAATGCCACAGAGAATGGAGGTATTTTCTTTCCTAAAATAACATTGTCCCTAGGGGCCTTTCTTATCCTTTCACAGGTTACTTCTCCACATTTTTACCACAAACACTCCAATTACTAGAAATCTACATTATACACACTATACAGTTTGATCCCAAATTAGATCTACCTTATCATTGAAGTTGCATGACTATATTTAGTTTTTCACCTAAAATGAAAACGTGTCAGATCAATTCTTCCTCTCTGATTTCTGCCTTTGACTCTGGCATTATTACAAATTGCCCTGAGGCCTGTCTTCCCTTTTGATACCATGTCTCAAATGCAAGGATTCAGTGGAGTTATTGTTCAAAACTATATAACCAAAAAGAAATGCCACCTAGTTATTAAACTGTCAGAACATTAAAAGAGAATAAATCATAACAAACTTTATAGTACATAAAGCCATAGCCACAGTCAATTTTCTTCTGAAGAGGCTGTGTGAAGTACGTGGAGGGAACTAAAGGACCAAAACTGAGAGTAGGAATTTATTGTCTTCAGATAGTTTAACTGTGTCGTGAAAAGTAACCATTATCCCTGGTTCCATAAAATCAGTAAGATGCAGAATCTCCCTCATACTGACCATCCTTTTATTATTTAATAGGTGAATTAGTTAAGGGAATATTTCTAGATATTAAAATACAGTTTCCTGCAGGGTTGCTCTCTAACAGACAACCACTATCTGATATTTCGTTTTAATTTGAAGTCACCCCAGATATCTGCTTGTGAATATTTCTGATTTAGGTTCACATAAGTTTCAATCACAAGAGAAGCATATTTTTTAATATAATAGAAATTTTAATGCTTTTGTTTATTCCCTCTGTGACTGCATAATTGATCCATATCATCTTTAATTAAATGATAAATTGTTTTCTAGATTGTGCATAAGTTTATGAAAAACATAAACTTTCATCATATTTCCACTTAGGACAAAGGTAACAAAAAGATTTGTATATTAACTCAAGTGGAATTTTGTTGAGTTAAAGTAATTAATAATAATGGACTATCGACCTTTCATTGCAAACCGAACAAACATAAGAACAGATCCTATAAAAGGAAAACCTTCGAGATACTTATAACATCCTAAATGAATGTTGCAGATTACAAGGCTATCCAAAGTAAACATAGCATGGCATTGAGTGACCCACATGACTGTCCTTTCAGAAAATAAACAGGGATAGTTATAAAACTGGGCATATCCATGGTAAACTATCTTGCCATATCTTGGAGCTACTCCCTGTATTTTACTCAGTGCAACCAATGGAGATTGTCAGCAGGAGCTGAAGTAACACAGTTTTACTCCAAGTGACCATTTGAGATGACCACCAAAATTGGGAATTGAATTACGATTCCAACTAATCTATTCCAACTATTCCAATTAATCCATCATTCATAATCTCAGCTAATTTCTACGACAGGTTCTAGTTCTTATTTCTGCCTAACAATATAACTGTTTGTGAATCTCCATCTCTCATTAGCTTCCTATCAGAAGCAATGAACATTCATAGGTAATAATATGCATGGCCTGCACTTCTTGCTGAGACATTAACTGTCCATAGTTTTTAGTACAGAATGACTTGATTGATGATGGTTGTCATCCCCTTATCTTGCAAATTTATCTTAATAATGGGACAATATTTGGCAGGTTTCTGTTACATAATTGACTTCCAGACACCAAAGCAGATTGTGGAACATGTCGATCCATATGTGTAACTATTTCATTTGTTGCCAGGTAGTAATTCTATTTAAGCTATAATCTGAAATATGAAAGTTCATATTTGATATTTTCACGTGGAAGTTTAACTTTCTCCATTTTTTTGCTTGTGATCAGGAAGGAAGTTATGAGAGCTACACTTCAGAATGAGTGGGAAAATGTCAGCCTTTTGTGCTTTCCCAATCCTGACTTTTTGACTTAGAATGAAAATGGCTCACAAAGATGAAAGAGAGAATTCCAGCCAAAACACAAAAGAATGTCAAGACAGAGGTATATCTGAAACTGAGTTCTAAATATCACGTACTGTTGTCCATCCTTCCAGGGAATCACTTAGTGTACATTTGGTAGTTAGGAAGCTGTTACGATACTCATCTACTCACCATGTAATCACTCTTAACTTCGTTGTTACAAACCAGATGCAGGGGCTACTCCACAACTGAAGAAAAGGGGAGAAGGAAGGGAAAAAGTCAACATCGAAACATGGATTCAGTTTTATTATTATGTCTATGTTCCTTTGGTGATAGGATGTTCCTTTTTCTCTTTTCTTACATACATTTAAGGTGTTTATTTGGACAAAGAAAATACCATCTGGAGATAATGCAATACATTTGTTTTTTAAAGACTGATTGCATTGCTCTTCTCAAACAATCCCAATGAGGTGGCGCTCCAGGAAATGCAGGACCAGGAGAATTTTGAATGCTTGGGTGGAATCTCTCAGTACCCCATCGTGAGGAAGTTTGTGCAGCCAGTTCCATAAGTGTTCCAAACTGTGTGAGACGTTATCAACGAAGAAGAGGTCAAGTAGATTTAGGAAACTCTGAGTTCATTAAAAGTAAACAAATTTCATTCATCTCAGAGCTTTAAATAAACAAATCAGAGTGAGAAAGAGAACACAGCAGGAAGGAAAATGTGGAACAACCAACGAAGAAAGTTAAATAAGGGAAATTTGGGAATGATACGATCAGGCTTTAAATCCCAGATCTGACATATAACATGTTATCTTGGATGAAAGTTTTAATTTCTTTAAACCTATTGTCTAGTTAATAAAATTTGAAAATTATACCTACCTTTCAGGGGCACTGTGAAATTTATGCATATGTTAAAAAAATACTAAATACAATTTCCAGATAGTAATAATAATGACTAAATCTTTTTAATATATTATTAAACAATACTAGCAAAAACCCCATGAGATAGACGTTGTTTTCTATGCTAATAGAATCTTTAGGAGGATAAATATATGTTTTTCTTTTTTCATTTGTTCTGTTGGTGTATCCTAGTGCCTAGAAGTATGTACAATGAGTCAGAACTTGGTAAATTTTTTTATGAATTGAATGAATAAAGTAAGAGAACACTATTAAACTATCAGAATCAAACTATGCAGTTTGATTCCAGAATCTGATCTCAACGACAATATGCTGTGACTTTCAACAAAAAGTGCAGTTGTTTTATTTCGTGTTTTTGTTTTTCCTTTGAGGAAGTACAGCCTTTGAAATTAGAAATTTTACACAACAAAGCTAACATTTTATTTTTTTCTGCTTCTTTGAAATTCTTATATTTATTCATTTATTTAACAAGCATTTATTAAATCACTGTGTGAGACACTGAGCTAAAAACTGAAAACTTTGTATAAAAATGAAAAAGACGAAACTCTTGATTTCAGCTCAAGGATAAGAGAGAAAACCCACATGTAAACAATTACTTATACACAGAGTTCAAGTGCATATTTCTTTATTGCTTATTGGGGACCCACTAAGGCCCAGGCAGGGCACTATGAACCGATGAGATAATGAGAAAGAACAACTAAATATTTGATGCACTTTACACAAAAAGAGCAGAAAGCCTTGAGAAAAGAAAAACAGGTAATTCAAAGATCACAAGCAGCAAGTTCAAAAAAGTGGGTTGGTCATTTCAGAAACCATCTGTTTGCAGAGCACAGGAGGAAAATAGAAAGCTGCTTGTGCCTTCAATTATTGATCAACTATGAAGTGCGTGGTGTACAGTGAGACCTCCAAAGTACCATTTTAATAAGTGAAAGAATGATGCTATAAAGAAGCATTTTTAAGGAGCGGGAAGTGGAAGGGATTTAGGTTGGGAAAATATTTTTCAGCCTTCATTTTGCATTTTATTTATTTGGAAAAAAGTGTTATTTACTGCTGAATGTCCGTTCTCAGTTACTAGTTCTCTAACAATCAGAATACATTATAATCAGAAAAATTAATCCTGAGTTAACCAAATTTCATATAAAGTGACACATAATATGCACATTACTTTTTCTAAAAAGAAAAAATGGACTCAAGAATACTTGTGGTAATAAAACTTGAATTGATAGAAAGAACTTGTACCAAACAGATGTTATTTAGAAAAATGTCAGTGTACACTTAGAAACATCTGTCTAATGAGCCATTTGAATAATAAGCATGAGTTAAAGAAAAGGCACATTGGTAAAGGCACGAGGCAAAAGTGATGAATCAAAGGAGAGATCAAGGGTAAAGGCAGACACTCTAGCGCTACAGATTGCCATCGCTGATTTTCTTTATTTTTCAGCTGTGATTGTCATTTTATAGCCAAGACTAATATAAAACGGTGCTGAATTTTTCACAGAAAATATTCTTTAGTCTTAAAATTGCAACATACTGCAGAAATTTAAATATCACGGTGAATTTCCTTCCCAGTCATTCAAAAACCTGAGTTGAGTGGGGTGTGGCTGTCGGCGAGACCAGCTAGCCCACCCCAAGGGCCTCCCAGGGCCACATGGATCACCTTGAGTTTATAATGAAATAATTTCTTCCCTCAGCCTTTCAGAAATAGATAACTAATTCTTTTCAATGTCCAAATGTAGTGTCTCTCAGAAGAAGATTCACACTAACTCAGCTCATAAAACTGATTTATATAACTTAACAGACTTAAACTTAGTTTTATCCAGGAATTATTGTCACAGGTCTCAGGCCACTAAAATCGTATATAAATCTCATGATAACAGAATGAGGTTGTCATAGGGACTCCAGGGAGCGATGGTAGAAGTGCATTGAATCTTTGTGGTAGATCGTAATGATGACCTCATTTCTTTATCCTTACCTTTAGCCATGCCCTTCGTCATGTCGTGTTGTAGTTTCTCACAATGAAGGAGTAGAGTTTCTTTCCCTAAGCCTTGAGTTTGTGGTGCCCTTTCAATTTATCTTAGATAAGCGATTGAGGCAAAAATGATGATGCGCCACTTCTAAGCCCAGACTTTAAGAAGCATCGTGTGGTTTTCGTTTGTGCTCTAGTGCCTCCACTTCACCATGATAATAGGGTGGGGCTAGCCTGCTGGAAGATGAGTGACATGTAGACCAGAATCTGAGGCCAGTCTTGATCAGCCAACAGAACACTGACCTCAAGACATGTGAGCAAGTCCAGGCAATTGATCAGAGCCTAGCCAATATCTAACTGACTTGAGACACGAGAGCCATAAACTCTTATTGTTGTAGCCCACTGAGTAGCATAATTGTGGCAATAGTTAACTGATACAAATATTACACAGAATCAGATTAAAGTATCCTAAAGAATCCATAGACAATAGGCAGGTTTTTGAGCACCCTGTCTTGCACTCCAGTGACCCTACCAAGACACTTGAACTATATTGACAAAGATGTCTTCACCCAGAACAATATACAAGAATATATATGAATGGCATTTGTTTCTCTCAATCTCCTTTTCTTATGCATCTGTATTAAAAGATTTGGTCTGCAAATGTGTCATTTATAACATGTGTATGTTATTAGAGATCTAATTCTTTAGAGAAAATAAATCACATACACATACATACACATGTATTTGTATGTATGAAATACACTACTATTTTCACCACTTCCTAGAAACGCCATTGACTTTCAAAATACGTTCCTTTCAGTTGTAGTCATGTTTTCCACTAATTTGTACACCTTATGCCCTCTTTTTCCCTTTGAAATCTTTCTTATATTCCAACTCTTCTCAATTGAGTGTTATTTAGCAATTATGTAATTCTGAATTGTACAGTATTTAACAATGTAGATGTGTAATATCCCTTCTAAGTTCTTAGTTCATTAAGTGAATGACTAAATCTTTTTCTTTTACTTTCTTTGGTCTCCTCCTTGCCTCTCCTTCTGTCCCCAGCAAGAAGAATAAACCTATACACATAGTAACTATATAATAAGTATGTGTTAACCTCGGTTTATTGTTGAAAGTTAATTTGGTACATAATTTGAGGAACTTATGCCCTGGATTTTATTGTTTCCAGGTAGTTTAAGCTCATCGTGTCATTGACTTGAACTTGATGATGCCAGAGCATTTCACGCCTGTATTAATTTCCTAGGGCTGCTATTACAAGGTAACACCAAATGGGCAGCTTAAAATATCCAAATTTATCGTCTCACAGTTCTGGAGGCTAGAAGTCTAAAGTCAAGGTATCAGCAGAGCCATACTCCCTCTGAGACTTTGAGTAGAATCCTTCCTTGCCTCTTCCTAGCCTCTGGTCATGGTCAGCAGTCTGGCAATCCCTGGCTTTTAGCTCCATCTCTCCAATCTCTGCCTCTGTCATCACAGTGTGTTCTTCTCCTGTATGCCTGTCTTCTCCTCTTCTTATAAGAAAACCAGTAGTGTTACATTAGGACACACCCTAATGACCTCATCTTAACTTGGTTACATCTGCAAAGACCCTATCACAGGTACTGGGAGTCACATTCACAGGTACTGCGAGTTAAGTCTTCAATATATTATTTTGGAGGACACATTCAACCCATAACAACTACTAAATTCCAGTTGATGTTTTGCTCAACCTAACTAGCACTCAGAATTATTAAGAACAAATCTTTACTAACCAATAAAATTCTAAAAAGGAAGTTTGTTCTTCTGAAATACAATGTCAGACATTTTTCTGTCAGGCTAAAGCAGTCCCCACCTAGCAAACCAGTGATAGTATTTGCAGCTTGAGAAACCATTAACTATTACATTAAAAGGAGAGGGTACTAAAGATGGAGATTTTTCACGTACAGCAGCACAACTATTAATAATGTTGTCTGGGTGGTTTGACAAGCAGCCAAGTGTTTATAACAATTATTTGATAAAAAATCATAAGCTGCTAATTGCCTAGAGCTGTCCATGTGGACCTGTCAATCAATTACAGATAGAAGCCTCTGTAAGAACATCAATGGACTTAGATGACCAATCTTAGCAATCATGAAAACAACTAGTTTGTGTATAAATATTGCCTAATCTATTTAGATTAAAACTAACATAATAGTTATTTTATAAATCATCAGTTCAAAAATTTGATCCATAAGCATAACTTACATAGGAGATTAGAAAATGGTACCCAATCATCAATTCAAAAGCATGTAATTTCAATAACGATCTCCAGATATTGTTACCAAAATAATCAATGACTATTTGAATTAAATCAATGTCCTAAATGGCCTAAGTCTTAGTAACATTTTTAATATATCATTTAAGATGTATGATGTATGAGATTTGTCTCACCATTATTAAAGTCATATAAACACACATATGGAGCATTTGAGTACACGTATTGAATTGGAAGGGATCTATGCCATCATTTTTATAAGAAAAATATTTAATAAAGGAACAGGGCAGTGGTGTGTTATCACAATGATAGCACTATAATGATGTAAATGTATTTGCCTTCTACATCACCAAATTTCATTCCAAAACAACGTGTTATGGTGAAGTCCAATTTTAACATGACTTATCTGAAGTCTCCAAGATAGGTGAGTATTATCATTTGTGCAACACAAGTAAAATTCATCCCACTCAATAATCAAGGTACAGAAAATGCTGAGACATTGAAGTTCCATTCTTGGTCAATTAAGAGACTGATTCATGTGATTTTAAAGAAAAAACATTGATTAGATAATTTCAACTCCTACTGGTTAACATCAGACGTTTCCCAAAAGCTTATTAGCACCACAGCTATTGGATATAATTGCAATGAACATTTTATGCTGAAAATGTCCCATATGAGAAGGAAAATTTGAACATAAAACCTGAGCTTCACCTATATAACTATTTTGAATGCCTAATTATTATAGCTATTATTTAGTATATATTATGACTATTAAATATATAGTTATAAAAAAAATTTTCTGTAAAACTGTAATATTATGATATAATAATAAGAGAAATATATTTAAGTATTTTTAAAATACATTTTCGCCAGTTCCTGGTACACAGTTCTTAAAATTTTTGGAATTTCCAGAGTGACAGAGTGAACGGAGGGTCTTTTTCTTTTTCATAACAAGCCCCTTTCAACCATATCTAAGTTTGTGCGAATGAGGTGACTCTGGGATGACAGGGGTTGGATGTCAGAAAGACCAAGGTATGATTAGAGGGTTGGAATTTCAAGCCCACCCCCAACCCTCAGGAAGGGTAGAGGGGCTAGAGGTGGACTTGATCCCCAGTGGCCAATGATTTCATCAATCATGCTATCTAATGAAGCCTCCATAAAACTCCTAAATGATGGAGTTTGGAGAGCTTCTGGGTTGATGAACACATCGAGGTTCTGAGAGGGTGGTGCTCCCAGAGAAGGCATAGAAGCTCTGCACCCCTTCACCATACCTTGCTCTATGTGTCTCTTCCACGTGGCTATTCCTGAGTTGTATCCTTTATAATAAACCAGTTATAGTAAGTAAGGTGTTTCCCTGAATTCTGTGAGTCATTATAGAAAATGACTGAACTTGAGGAGGGGGTCTTAGGGACCCTTAATTTGTAGCCAAGTTAATAGAAGTGTGAGTAACCCGGGGACCCACTAATTGTAATTGGAATCTGAAGTAGGGGGCAGTTTTGTGGGATTCAGCCCTTAACCTGTGGGCTCTGCGTTAGCTGAGTAATTAGTGTCAGAATTCTTAATCTGAGGGGAAATCACTTAGTGTTGGACATGTTGTGAGTAGTAAAGAAATAGAAGTTCTTTTAATAGCTATTCAGCAAGCCATCATATACCTTAAAAACTAAAGTATTTTTTCAGTTAAAAACTTTGTAAATGTTCTTTTCTCTTTGATCTAGCATGCAAAGTTGTCTTATATTCAAACTAAAATACCATCTGTCTCATAGATTGAGACGTCTCAACACCTTGACAGGTAGGACAGTCTTATGGGAAGTTCAATCACTTTTGTCCATAATTACATTTTTCAAAACTACCTGATCTCTTATGACATAATGAGGTATTTAAGAAAATACCATTTTAGTAGAATACTGGTGAGTTTAAAGTTATCTATTCAGAATTGTTTAACATAGTGATTTGCTAACTTTATTTTTTTCAGCACTTTGTATATGTAAGTATGACTATTGCAAGAATCTGATATTTTGAACTTGAAGGTTGTCAGTTATCCAAGGTCATACTCAAATATCTTCCATCTGTCTTACTATGGATGACATTTTCTGCAACTAATAGGCATTTATAGGTATTGATTTAGACATTTCAAACTCAGTTAATTTACCTCCAATTCAAATTTAACCTGACAAACAGATTTTAGCATTACAACATACCTAATCCTATCTCAGGTAAGGCTGATTTGTTGGCGATAGTAAACTTGCCTTAAAAACAAAACAAAAAACAGAAAAACTCTTCCACCGTCTTCCAAGACAGGTAAACCACATTTTTCAACAAATAAATCAGTCAGTATTTATTAAATTTCTAATATGAAAATGTGAACAAGCACAGTTTTGGAAACTGCAGGAGCACTTAAGCACACAAAACAGTCCCATTGTCATTGTCGTTACAATCAAATCATGGCGACAGAAATTCTAAACATAGAGAATCATGACAATGCGCGGTTACATCCTAGAGGAAACTAAAATTAGCTTCATTTTATAAAGGAATTATCTTCAGTAAGTCTGTTAAAGTGTAAAAATATATAGAATTCTCAACGAAGTAGCTAAACAGTTGTCACTGAGGCTGCTTTAACACTTCTGAAGTTATTAAATAAGCGAACGTAAATATTAAATTGAAATCTGTTTCCTCTGTTTAGGAGGAATCATTTCTGTAAACCTGAGTAAGAATGAGGACACACACTTAGGACAGATTCAATCTGTCCAACAACAATTAAAAATTGGAGTAGTTTGAGCATATTACTTTGCATTCAATAAAAAAAATGTGCTGGAGAAGTGTCCTACTGAGTCCCAATCTGGTGAACTATGATGTGATGGTTGAAAATAGAGCTCGTGATAAAAATCTCCTAGCTAAATTCAACACATGGGGGAATCAGAGATAGGGCACTTTGTTTCAAGTACAGAAGGAGGGTTAAAGTGACATCAGCCACACACATATGTTAATATATTCCAGTCCTTAAAGGGCTCCAGAAAGTTGTTTATGTGTCAAGTAAAAAGTACCTACCCAGGATGGAGTCAGCTGCTGTCTCTAGTAATAGAAAATTGCTGATATATAGACAACACTACCGTCAGGAAGATAAAGGCAAAGAGTTTCTACATTCCTCACGTTGGAAACTCTGGAAAAAAGTGAGGGTGTGAAAGGTTGCCTTACTATTCAGTACCTTAGGATAACTCCTTTATGCACACACTTTAAAACTGAAGATGGACGCTGGCCTGGTGGTGTAGCCGTTAAGTTCGCGCGCTCCACTTTGGTGACCCAGGGTCCACTGGTTTGGATCCAGGGCACAAATCTACATACTGCTCATCAAGCCATACTATGGTGGCATCCCACATACAAAGTAGAGGAAGATAGGAATGGATATTAGCTCAGGGCCAATCTTCCTCAGCGAAAGGAGGAGAATAGGCGGTGGATGTTAGCTCAGGGCTAATCTTCCTCAAAAACAAAAAATCTGAAGATGAAGATGGAACCTATCAGTTTGTAACATCGATTTGCATCCAATTTTCTGTAGTAATGAATTTATTTCTACTGTAAAAAAAAAATTTGCCTGTGGTATACTGGAATGAGGTAGTTAAGGTTAGCATAGAATGTTTAATTAAATGAAATCTCTGTAGATTAAAAGTAGAGCCCAAAAGAAGATAAGTAGTGATGACTTTAAAATTATTTCTTTAAAAGGGACAGAAAGAAAACGCTCCACCCCCCTCAGCCCCTCTCTCTCTTTCACTGTCATTTTGTCCTGGGCTGTGGCACCGAGCCTTTCTCTGACCTTTCCCTGTCCAAAGCTTGAAAAAATAGTCAGGCACTTAAATTGCAGGAAAAGGAAGTTAGAATAACTAAACCTAAAAAACAAACATTTTTGGCAGTGATAGTAATAAGTATTAAAATAGATGACTTTTTGGATCTGCATCATTTCTTCCCCTTTAGAGAAAAAGAGGTAAAAACTAAAATTCTATTTCCCTTTCTATGATTTAGATATAATACTGACAGGAAACTGGGTAAGGAATAGAAAACGTCTTGAGATCTTTTTGTCTCCTCAATTTTTAAAGTTATCTGCATGACAATTAGTGGTAAAATATGAACATGATTATGTAAATAGTCTGTTTAAATTAAACAGCTAGGCATATTTCAAGAGGGGTAAAAAAGTGAACTTTTTATTATATTCTCATAAATGTTTTATGACTCTATGTAGTTTGAAATAATACTCTATTGGTAAAAGTTATCATAACTCTGCCCGAAAAAGAAATGTGTAAAATAAGAAGGCTGCATAAAATAATCTGATCTTAATTCTAATTGTGAATATACAGGAAAGATGTGTTGAGGACACCTATAGATAAGGTCTTGTACCTTCCACTGAAATTACGATTTGGCGTTTTTACTTTCCAAGGCATTCTTAGCATTTGATTATAAGCCATATTTCATTATATTTATTGTGTGTACATTTCTTTACTGTAGTTAACAGTTACTATAGGTACCTGCTAGAGGTAGCATAGTCACTCAAGAAATAACTATTCAAAGAAATGAAATAATGCAATATTTACAACAAACTCTGTGCGTCTTTATTATTGAATGTTAATCCAAACCAAACTTGGGCAAAGAAAAACTCTTCTATTAATCAATCATATAATTGGTATGTGAATCCCCCAAAATATAATAATATACAAATTAATTTCTCCAACTAGTGTAATTTTTATCAACTCAAATATGTATAGGGAACATATGAAGGAACTAGACTAAGTATGTGGTTGGAAAGAACAAAGGACTTCACAGAAAAAGAAACAGTAACCTGAAGAGTTCAGTGAATTTGCTCTTGAAACAGAAAGAACAAAAGAAAATCAACATGTCTTTATTTGATATATAGTACCTCTTACCAAGACTGTTTGCTTTTCTCATCTATTTTCTTCATCAGCAGTACAACTTCTGCTACCCATATCACACCTAGAAAGAGAAAGGCGCATTATTGAACAAAGCATCTGCATAATCTCTAGAGCGCTGCCCAGAGCATCAGGGACAAGGAAGAGCAAACATATGCAGTGGTTTCTAGAACTGTTTGTGATATTAGTGTGGACATACTCAGAAAAGAAAATACAAAATTTGACTTCTCAATGATATGGCAAGATAACATGCCTGAATATTCTGAAGCGATGGTAAATCATTTCCTTTGTAGAAATTTATGTTATACTATAACGTGCAGGTGTATATATATACACACAAATATATTTATATAGTGTTCTTGTACGTTGTGAAATTAACATTTACTTATTAATTTTAGCAGTTTTTCTGCAGATTCTTTGGCATTTTCTAGGTATGCCATGATGTTTTGTTTTTCCTTTCTATTTTTTATACATTTTTTGTTGTTTTTCTTATTGTTATTGTTGCTAATATTAGTTTATTGTATTGCAATGAGCTAGGTGTCTCTGTGAAAAGCTGTAGGAAGTGGTGATGGCAGGCATTCTTTCGGGAGAAACTATTTCAATATTTTACTATCGAGTATGGTACACTGATATGCTCTATAAATGTTTTGTATAAAAAATCTTTTTAAAGGAAATTTTCATTTGTTCCAATTTGATTTCCAATTTGATAAGGAGTGTGAGGTTCTTCAGCATGAATTGTATTCACTGCTTTCTCTTTGTATATTGAGTGAACATATGCTTTTTCATTTTTTCGTTCTTTAAAGTGGTGGATTACATTGTTACAGCCATCTTGTATTCCTGGAATAAACCAAATAGTCTGTAATATATTTTTCTGTCTGTTTTTATTGCTTTAATGTGTCTGCAACTATTGTGAGTAGAATTTATGCATCCATTTTCATGAGTAATATCATTCTGTAGGCTCCATTTCTTGTAATAGCATGTGTTTATGCACATATACATATATGCATGTATGTACATATGACCGTAAAATTGTTTAGATATTTTTATTCTTGTGGTAATTTTGATAAATGTTTCTACTATAGTATTTAGGTTCATTGCCACCCTCTTATTTTTTGCTTTTCCTGAAGAACAGTCTTTAGATTACCTTTAGTACTGGTAGGTAGCTAACAAATGTATTTCTTTTTCTTTTTCTGAATAACCTTTATTTCACTGTCATTTTAGAAGGTTATTGTAATTGAATATAGCCTTCTAGCTTGGCAATTTCTTTCTCTTTTGTTCTCTGTTGCTTGTTGTTGCTGTTGTCAGCTCTCAGTTTGTCTTGCTGCTCATTTAAAGATAATGGTCTTGTTTTCTCTGGTGGCTTATAATGCTTTGTTATTGATTTTCAACAGTGATACCGTTATTTGCCTAGTTGTGGTCTTCTTTTATTTTTTCTGTTTGGCATTTTTCAGATTTCTTGAATCTGTGGCTTGGTCCCTTTCATTAGTTTTAGAAAAAAATATCAACTATTATCTCTTCAGATATCACTTCTCTCTTCTGCTCTAGCAATCCATATATATAACTTTTTCATTACATCTCATCTGTATTTTAATATCTTTTGTTGCATTATGCCTTTCATCTCTTTCTACTTCAGATTGTGTGTTTTCTTCTGACCTACCTCTCAGTCCACTCAATAGTCTATCATTTCCTTTCTGTTGTCAAGAGCAGCTACTGAGTTCCATATTTTAGCTACTGTATTTTTCAGTACTGGACTTTTCATGTAGTTCTTTTTATAGCTTCTAGTCCTCTAAAAAATTTTCCAGTCCTGTCTTTTATTTTGTTGAGTGTTA
The DNA here is from genome assembly GCF_021613505.1 of Equus quagga. Taxonomy (NCBI): domain Eukaryota; kingdom Metazoa; phylum Chordata; class Mammalia; order Perissodactyla; family Equidae; genus Equus; species Equus quagga. The sequence continues at coordinate 26,472,121 of NC_060269.1, forward strand.
AGCATTATTATTTAGTGTTCATGGCTGTTAAGTCCCTTATCTGGATCCCCTGTGAGTCTGTTTCTTTTGATTATTTTAACTCTTGTTTTTGATCAGGTCTTGTCTTCTATCCCAATTATTTCAATTAAATAATTGAAATAATCAGGATATTATATTATAGCCAGAAATATTATAGCCAAAAAATTGTTAGCAACACACAACACTTCTTATCAAATTGGATTGAGTTCTGGAAATTATATATAAACCATAATCAAGATAATTTGAGGTTCTGGATGATGTGAATTTAATTCCTAACATTCTAAATTAACAATAACAAATCCACTGCAGGAACAAAATGTTTTCTTTAAACTTTTAGACCGTGGAGCAAGTGTGAACTTAGTAGGCTAGATTTGACTACTAAAATCAGAAATAACACAACATTCAGGCTCTGATTCATTCTCTGAATTGAAATTGACTATTGACAGAAAAAACCAATGGTATTATCGTAGTATTCACTAAAAGAGCACATGAACTATAGCCAAGTCAATAAGGGATAAAAGTATGGGCAAGCTATAAAATTAGTAACACTCAAATGAAACCAACGCTGTGAGAAATTTAAGAAAAAAGCTAAAACAGAGTAACTATAACAACATTTGAATTGACAATGCTTATTAAAATTTTTGTTTTAAGCTATAATTATCTTTATATTTGTTTTTCTTTTACCGTTTTAATTCACAGAAGCGAGAAGTTTCTAAATTTATCTTAATTAAAGCTGATTGTGTGCTTCTGTGCTTTCGAAAAGAAAAGAGAGTATAGATACAAAGGAGCAGAATCGTCTCTTGAGACCAGCAATTCTCTAAGCTTTGCTGATATCCTTCTTTTCTATTGACAGGCTGCAAATAAACTTGATGGAAAATGCCAGTCATTTCTTTCGCTTTTATAAATAAGTGACAAACAATTGTACCATCTTATTTTTAGAATAAAGGCTATTTCGTAGGAGCCTAATGAATGAATTATTTGAAGTAACTACAATAATATTATAAAGTAAAACTAACATATTACTTATAAATATTATAGCCAGAAAATTGTTAGCAACATCACAAGCATCCAGTACACTCAAGCAAATGCAGGTAGTTGTAATCCACTCAGTTTATGGTTGGGCATTTATCAGTATTTGGGCATTTACCTGTATTTGGGTCATCATGTTCAATGTTATATTCTGACTTTCAGTTATATTGTAATAATGAGATTAGTTCATTCTATAGTATATCATTATGAATATATCAAAGAAACTTTTAAAATGTTTAGAGATTTTAATGAAAATTGATACACGTATATCTTGGGAAACTTTAAAATATATAATCTGAGTAAAACATGGAATTTACTCTTCTCACATACCTTTCCCAAATCCTGAAAATCCTGTCATACCCACACCCACCCCAGGTGGGGAGATGATTATAGTTTTCAATAATTTGGTAAATATATTTCTAGAATTTTTCCCTGTTGCTAGTATAGTTAATCATGTATCCAAAAACTTCATTTCTCACTAACTAGCATTCTGCACATATGTTCAGCTATTTGTCCATTTTTGTTTTATCTCTTTTTGATCTCTGTGCTTCCAACTGCTTAATCGTAAGAACCAATGGGAAGATTTTGCTTTCTTTGGCCTTATTTCTCATCAACAAATATACAGAGTACCTACTATGTGTCAGGATCTCTTATAGTTATATAGAAAATATCAGTCAGTAAAGGATCAAAGATCCTTCCCTTCAAATAGTTTTACAATTTGGCGAATGAGATAGACCAAAAAAAAGTGTGTGTGTGTTTGTGTGTGTGTGTGTGTGGTGGCAAATTGTGTTAAATGACAAATAAAGCAGGTAAAGCAGGTAGAGGGATAGGGAGCCCTGAACGAGGGAATGTAGCAGGAAGGGTGGGATTAATTTAGAATATGGTGAACAGAGAAGGCATCATTTAAAATGTGAAATTTTAGCAAAGCCTGAAAGAGATAAGGGAGGTAGTCATGCCTCTGATGGAAGTGGAAGAGAGTTACAGATAGAATTAGAACTAGTGCAAAGGTCCTGAGACACCAATATGCCAGGTATCTTTGACATAGAGTCAGCTTTCCACTGTGCCCAAGCAGAGTAATGTGAAGAATCATACAAGATGTGGGGAAGGGTTCTTGGAAAGATTCTGGCTTTCAAACTAAGAGTCAGAGAGCTATTAAAAGGTTTTGAGTAGAATTCTGATGTAATTTGATTTGAGTCTTAACAGAATTACTCTAGCTGCTGAGGGAGAATAATTTTAGGTCAGCTAGGACAGAAGGAGGAAAACAAAAGGTGTTCTAATAATACAGTTGGGAGATAATGGTGGTTTGAACATGGAGGTACTGGAACTGGTAAGAAGTAGTCAGATAGAGTATATGCTTTTGAAGCATAGCGGGATTTGTTACTCAAAATAAGCCAGTTTCACATAAGGATTATTTTCAGCTGAAGGCAATGGAGAAGCAGATACAGGGATAGCATTCTCCCCTCCTCTATTTGCCGAAAAGCAGGACATAAATTTACAAAGCTGTCCCTCCTCTGCTCTCTAAGAGGAAGGATAAAAGTTAATCACCAGAGACAACTTTAGATCCTTATCAGCCCAAAGAAGGCACCAGAGAAATCTATGTAGCAGACTTTACTGACTAGCCTGTATCTACCGTTAGTTTCCCTGCACATGTTATTTACCTTCTCAGTTTGCAGCCCTTGGAAGCCTAAAACTGCCTCCTTTTGTCCTGTCATTTCTTTACAAATGTATTGTTTTTTTCGTTGAAGATTCTGTATAAGCCTGAGTTCTAAACCACCTCTTGAGTTACACGTCCCTGGGTTTTTCCCATGTATATATTCGATATACATGTTAATAACTTCTCTTTGTCTCTCTCTTGTTAATCTGTCTTTTGTTACAGAGCCCCATCCAAGAATCTAAGATAGGAAAAGGAAACATTTTTCCTCCCCAACCTTTTTCAGATAGAGAGGTAATTTATTCCTGCATTGGATGTGGGGTACAGAAGAAGAAAGAGGCCTTAGCATTACTTTGAGTTTTTTGGCCTCAGAAACCGAAGGATGCAGATATCAGCACTGGAGATGGGGAAGAATGAACGTTGCATAAGCAGGTGGGTAGGGTGGATGAGAAGATTATTTGGCATCCAATTAAAAATATCAAATAAGAAATTGGTTACATAAGTCTGAGATTTCAGGGAGACATACTAGTTACAAATATAAATTTGGAAGTTAGCATGTGGATGGTATGTAAAACCATCCTGCAATTAGATAAGATCACTGAGGAAATAAAAACAGAGAGATAAGAAGTGCTTGGGGAATATTTGCAAATGTGGCCCCAATTCTTTACTCTCCTTCAGTCCATGCCCTTTCTAATGTGGCTTCATTGTGTCACCAACTAGTTACCCCGAGGAACTCAACTGTGGGTTTGGATACCTTAATTGTTTTACCAAATTATTCTTTTTCCTTGTGTTATGTTAAGGAGATACCATCACCAACCACCCCGAACTGGGCTGGGCTTCACCACAAGAGCTATGCCTGTGACTTTTACCTTATTTTTTAGGCTCAGATCTCTCCAGGAGGAGCTTAGGCCTTATTGCCATAACCTGCAGTGTATGTGGAAGCGTGTTTTCCATCTGAGCCTGTGCAAGAGAATACTCACCTTTCCCTTTTGAATATTCATTCCTCATCCAAAGTAAATGTCCCTGCTTCCCTTTGTTCCGGGATGCCATGACTCTGGAAGTGATTCCTCATGATCTCCTATTTGCAGCAAATATGCTTTACTTTGTGAGACAACTGCTTCTGGTGTAGAGTCTGACTTAGCTCACCAGGAGGGAACCCACTTCGGTTTCAGTAACAATAGTTCCTTCCATCAAGAGGTGGCATCTACTCAAATCCCTTTGAATCTAGGCCAGCCTGAGACTTGCTTTGGCCCATAGATTGCAACGGAAGTGTCAAGCCAGGCCTCTAGGCACCTTATATGCTTCTGATTCCTCTTTTGGAAGCTTGCCCTTGTCATATGAACAAGCCCAGACTAGCTGCTGGATGCTGAGAATCATGTAGTTCAGTCACCTCTATTGTCCTGGCCAACTAGCCTGCTAGCTTCCAGAGATGTGAGTGCTGCTGTTGTAACCAACTACCCAGCAGGCAAGACACCAGCTGAACAGATATGTATGAGTAAGCAGTCAAGTCAGCAGAACCTGTTCCAGATCAGCAGAACCACTCAGAGGACAGACGCACTCCTGAGCAATAATGCTTGTTGTTTTAAGCTACTGAGTTTTAGGGTAGCTTATGACTCCACAAGAATTGCAGAATCAAGGAAGGAATCCTGAGGGAAATCCAGTTGTTCAGGGATTATGGAGATGAAAAGGAACCAAACAACAAAAACTAAGAGAGACCATCCAGTAGGTTTGGAAAATATCCAGTATTTGGGATGTCTTTTAACCTGGAAAAAGGTATTTCAAAAGAAACAGAATTGTCCACTCTGTCAAGTCCTGCTAAATCAAGTAAGATGAGGGCTGCAAGACGACCACTGGAGTTAGCAATGCAGGGAGTGGATGTTGTTGGCCTAATTTCAAAGACGCCTCCTTAACCATGTTGACAGAATGAGAACAAGCCGAATTTTATGAAAGACACTACATGAATTTAATTATAAATTGTAGAATTAAAAAATTCTAGATATTCTCATTTTGGCTGAATATTTTCCAGTATAACAGAATGTATAACCCTACCATAAGATATTAGAGCAAACAGAAGCATCAATTAAACCAGCTAATTGTTGCTATAGACAGATTTCTACTCTTTATCCATACAAAAGTAAATAAAACAATAAAATTCAAGCATTATCTTGCAGTATAAACCATTTTGTATGTGACTTACATCGTACACTCCTTTCATTAAACCAAGTGACAGTTTCATGTGTGACTGCCCACCAGCATGTAAGAAAGATTCCAAGGAAAAATGTGGAAGGAATTCTTTTAACAGAGTATTTTTAAAGGCATAAAAGCATTTCTTAGTTATTTTGACCTGTTTCCTTAAAGACAGAACTACTATGTATTAAAAATAATTTTCTAGGAGAATATAAAAACACATTTTGTACTAAAATTTGGCATTAAGGAAATCATTGGTGTTTATTTTTTTAATAGGCTTTAATTTTCTTGAAAGTGAGATTGGTGGACTATTTCGGCAGATTTTTTTTAGTGGTATTTGCCAAGCCTGACGTAAGATTCAGAAGGGGAACTAATTCTACGTCGTGAGTGCTCACCTCCATCCCATCGTTGTTTGGGAGGCCATGTTCAGCGTCTCTGCTTCCTGTGTTCCCCCCACTGGAATAGAGAACATGATGCTGTGAGTCTCTCCCTTGGTATTTGACACAGGTTTGAAGAGAGAACGCTGAGGCACTCCTAGTAACCTTTGTGCAGCCAGGCCCAACTGTGGTCAGAAAGAAATAATTACAGCCACTTCAAAGTGATTAAAGGCAGTTCTGTGCAGAGGGGCAGCATCATCCTAATTGTGCCCTAGGGAAGAACTGCTGCAGAGGGATACTTATGATTACTTTGAAGCAAAAGTAACTACTCTGGTCCTCTCAGCAGGCTTCACTAAGTAGAAATGTATAAGCCCTCATGGGCTCAAGGGAGAGAATAAACTGAATACCTAGTGCGAGCATCGATCTTTTAATCTCATGAGGTAAACCCCTGCCGAACATGAGGCAAAAACAAACCATGTGATTTCAACTTGAGTGACCCCATTGCTTTAAAACTAAATTAGACCAATGTCGATAAGCCTCAAGAAGTGAATGTCCTTCCAAAGAAAGCAATAGTTTAATTTATATTTCAGCCTAAAGGTTTCTCTGCTAAAAATAATCAAATAGGATGGATCTAATGTTTTCTGTTTAATTTAAAATAACATCAAATGAATGTTATAACTGGCCAGTAGTGATTACGTATTTTGAAAGCACACAATATTTTCTTTCTTGAAGCTGTAGGAAAACATAAAATTTGTCACCCAATTGTTTTCTGGTGCTTGAAAGGACAGGGTAACGCCTATGTTTAACTTACTGCCAAGCAATGAAATAAAAACTAGGGAGAAGCATTTATGTAAGTAGGTTTGATAGTCTAAATTTCCTTTATTAGTAATAGTTTCCATTCTGACCTAAATCTTTGTTACTTAAAAATACATACTTACTTAAAGGCTTCTTTGTTTCAAACTCAAGATGTTGCAGAAATTACATAAACTAGCAAGGACTATACTTGCTATTTAACTGCAATAATGAGTCAAAACTGGTCTAATTCAAGAATCCTCCTCTGTATAAACACTTTGATTCAATGATATTGTAAATGCTCCTTAAGGTATGTTCTTTTTTTTAACTTAGTTTTTTAAAAATTTATCACAGGCATGCTAATTGTACACTATTCCTGATTTTGAAAAAATAAAATAGAAAATAGAATTATAAGTATTAGGGATGCTGACAGTGTTATAGCAGTCTTGTCTCTATAAAGTAAAATTTAGTTTGTTGCAAGTAGTTTTTGTTTGATTTACATTTTACAAAGTAATACTGTCTTAAAATAGAAATTGCTTCTAATTAAACTTTAAGATATAAAACCATATTCATAAGTATTACAAATATACACTTTAGGAAACTACTTAAATGGTTAATTTAAAACTAATATATAGATGGTTTTTATTTAATTACTTAGAGACAGATGAGAAGTATCAATGTAGAAGATTGAAATGAGTTATAATTGGATGTGTATATAAACAAATATTTACATGACTGTTGCATTTTATAATCACCTATTTCATAGTATCAGTACATTTTTTGTTTGTTGTCTTAATTACTTTTCTGGAAGGTTAAATAGTACTGCAGGTTTTAGTATTAAAAATCCCTGTAGTTTTATGGAATTATAAAACACAAGTACAGGGTAATATTTGTTTTGTGCATTCTCTATTGACTATGCAAGATGTCTTATTTAAGTTTGTTTGTTTATTTCTCAGTAAGTGCTAACAGAATAATACTATGTGGAATGGAGTATGTTACTTTTTTTCCTCCTTAAATTTTTAGTAGTTGTTGACTGCTATTGGAAGACTACCATATGGTATAAAATAAAGATTTCATTTCAGCGAGCTACAATATGTCGTATTAAAACCATAAGGAAATGAAACTTGGATATAAAGGTCATAAAACTGCTGGAATGTACTATACTGGAAAAGAAGTTGTTACTGTGTAAGTCATCTCGTGAATATAATGATATACATTTCAACATGTGCACTAAATGAAATAGATTTAAAATATTTTTAACGATGCCTTCTCTATGCAGAAAAATATCATAATAATGCAAGCAGTATGGCAAACTGGATATTTAAGTCTCAAAAGAAACATATTTAAGAGCTTGGGTCCATTCACGCATTCAATAAAATGCATTGATTACCTACAATATAGTAAACCACAGAGCAGAAAGATGTACAAAGTCAGAATCAGTTCTCCAGGGGTTTATAATCTACTAACGGTGGTTGTAGACATATAATCAAATAACCATAAAAATGTGGTAGGTTCTATTTTTAGTAGACATTTGAAAATGATGTTCTGTAGGCCCAGAGAAGAAAGCACTTAACTCTGCATAATAATTCAGGGAAGACTTCCCACAGGAGCTATCATTTCAGCTAAAAATTTTGTTTCCATTATTCAAATCTCCCCAAATGCTAAATGTCCCTAAGTTTAATTAAAAAAAAAAAAGAATGATTTCACAACTACTACTCTTGTGCCCCCACAGTCCATTTCTACAGAGCAGCAAGAACAATCTTTTTAAAATGTCATTCAAAACAAGCCATTGTTTTGCTTAAAAAGTCTGTGGTCGGTGGCTATGACACCATGATCCATAAAGCCAAACATGCCCACATTCTTAATGAATCTGTGAACTCTACTCCTTCCACTCTTCCCTTCACTTAGTCTTTACTCTAGACATGTCTTTACTGCCTTTGTTTCATGTATTCAAAGATTCATGAGGTGTTCACGTGTCTTAATCCTTTACTTTATTCTAGTATCGGCTCAAATGTAATCTTATGAGAGAAAGGACATTCCTGATCACCCCATGAAAAATTCCATTTGCTAGCCAATTGTGGTATACTAAAAAATAGATATTTAGTCTTTGTCCTCTTCCCAGTTCCCAGCACAGAGCTCCTAAAGCCCTTGGAAGCTCCTGAGTGATAGCAGTGTCTTTGGTATGCTAATGAGACGGTGGAAGCTTCTAGGCAGCTTTAGGCTGAGGGCTGGACTCCAGAAAGACTAAGCCATGATTCCAGTGTTGGAACTTTCAGCCTCTATCCTGGCCTCCCTGGAGGGGAGAGGGAATAGAGGTTGAGTTCAATCACCAATGGCCAGTGATTGAATCAATCATGCCTACATAATGAAACCTCCATGAAAACCCCTAAACACCCATGTTCGTTGAGTTTCTGTGTTGGGGAGTCCATTGAGTGTGCTGGGAGGGTGGCGTACTAGAGCATGGAAGCTCTGCTCCCCACTTCCTACCTTACCTTGTGCAATTCCTCCATTTTGCTGTCCTGAGTCATATCCTTTATAATAAACCAGTAAATATAAGTAAAGTGTTTTCCTGAGTTCTGTGAGTTGTTTTAGCAAATCATTGAACCTATGGAGGGGACTGAGAAAATTCTTGACTTATAGACAGTTGGTCAGAGGTACAGGTGACTGGGGATTTGCTGCTGGCATCTAAAGTGGGAGCAGTCTTCTGGGACTGAGCCCTTAACTTGTGGGATCTGCAGTAACTCAAGATAGTGACAAAATTTAATTGAACTATGGGACAACCAGTCGTGTCAGAGAATCACAGACCTATTTATTATATATTCCTGTTCTGTTTTCTCTATAGCACTTATCTTTACCTAAAATTATAGCAAAAGTACTTTGTTTCACACACACCCATAATGACAATTCACACTTCTGTCTCATTCATCATAGAATGCCTGAATATAATGAATACATCAAAAACCAAGCACATGTGGGGCTGGCCCCGTGGCCGAGTGGTTAAGTTCACACACTCCGCTGCAGGCGGCCCAGTGTTTTGTTGGTTCGAATCCTGGGCGCGGACATGGCACTGCTCATCAAACCACGCTGAGGCAGCGTCCCACATGCCACAATTAGAAGGAGCCACAACAAAATAATACACAACTATGTACTGCGGGGCTTTGGGGAGAAAAAGGAAAAATAAAATCTTTAAAAAAAAAAAAAACAAAAAAACCGAGCACATGAATTGCAAGGTTGCATTAGTCTTGTGAAGAAATATTATCAAATGAAGGATGAGAAATAAGGAGATATTTTGTAAACCAACTAACAAGGCATCAAAACTAACACAAGAATGTAACTAGAGAAGTCAAGTATCCTTGAGTAAAATTATATTCTGTGCTCCTTAAAAGCTGTTCTTTTCATTTTCAGTTTTACAAAGTTCATTCCTTGCCTTGAAATAAAAATTATGTGGCTTTCCCCCTTGTTTGCTTGTAAGCTGTAAGATCTAAGTATCCCAGCAGGTTTCAGCTGCCAATAGGAAAGGGTAAATTCCCCCATATGGTTTTTGCATTATCCATATGACGGTAATCAAACAAACCAGCCAGGGAAATCAAAGGGATCAGCTGGAGACTTCCTTTTGCTACAACTAAACAGACCAGTTCGAACAATATGCTTCCTTGAAATGTCATTTTGCAGTCCTGGCTTTATCCTCCTGAAAATTAGACTCTCGTCCTTTATGAAAATGGTATATATTTAAAGTTATTAAGACAACTGGTTCTATGTATAAGGTATATTTAAATTTGTTAACTAAAATATTTGTAAAATTTCTCTCAGTTACCGTTTTTGTTTGTTACCAAATTGGCACTGCAGCAAACCAAAGTCAAATAGTAGCAAAATCTGATTTGTGTTCTTCATTTCCTTAGTGAACTTTTTCCCTGTTGTTCTGACCAACTGCAAAGACTTTTAACAGAAAATACCAACTTAAGTAACAAAATCTAAGACAGTAGTATTTTCTCAAGTATAGCTGGTGTCTTTTTCCTCTGCAGATAATTTATAAAGTCTTTGCTTTAGTTAAAAATAGTGTACTGTAGGGGAGGAAAAATCATTTTCTGTCATTCCTTCTAGGTAATATGCCTGAGACTCACCTATAATAAAAGATAGATTAACAAGAGAAAAACGAACAGAAGTTTAATAACATGTATTTCTCACAGATACATGGGAGATACCCAGGGAAACTGAGTAAAAGTTCCCCAAATGGCCCAAGACACCATCTTAAATATCATCTTTACCTAAAGACAAAAGAACCATGTTGGAGTTGGGGGAGGCGGGGTGCTAGTTATAGGAGGCTACTAGGAAGAGCATGGTTAACCAGAGTAAAGTTTGTATGCATATTTAAGTTGGCGCCTTCTCCATTGATGAGTTTCTGGAGAGTTAGGGTCATCCTTCTCTTCCTTGTACACATTTTTTATTTTTTTGATGGTTTCTTTCGCTGTGCAGAAGCTTTTCAGTTTGAGTAATCCCATTTGTTAATTTTTCCTTTTGTTTCCTTTACTTTTGGTGTCAAATCCACAAAATCATTGCCAAGACCAATGTCAACGAGTTTACCCACTATGTTTTCTTCTAGAAGTCTTATGGTTTCAGGTATTACATACAAGCCTATAATCCATTTTGAGTTAATTTTTGTGTATGGTGCAAGATATTGGTCCTGTTTCATTCTTTGTGTGTGGCTGTCCAGTTTTGTAACACCCTTTACTGAAGAGGCTATCTTTCCCCATTGTATATTCTTGGCTCTTTTTTTTGTAAATTAATTGACCATATATGCATGGGTTTATTTCCGGGATCTCTATTCTGTTCCATTGATCTATGAGTCTGTTTTTATGTCAATATCACACTGTGTGGATTACTATAGCTCTGTAATATAGTTTAAAATCAGAAAGCTTGATGCCGTCAGCTTTGTTCTTCTTTCCCAAGATTACTTTGGCTATTCAGGGTCTTCTGTGGTTCCATACAAACTTTGGTATTGTTCTATTTTTGTGAAAAATGCCATTGGAATTTTGATAGGGATTGCATTGAATCTGTAGAATGTGAAACCAGATGAGAGTTAGCCATAGATGATTAAGTAGCTTGGAACAAAAGATTTTTTTTCCTTTTTGTAATGACTGATTATAGCTTTTAGCTGTTACCCACCCATTGTTAACTATGCTGTTTAGGCAATATGCTCTCTGACTCCCACTAGGCTTCTATAGATAACATCTTCCTGGAGCCTGGGTCACCATGGTAATGGGTGTGTGAGCTGTTTTTCAGGAATTAGAACTCATTGTCCACTTCAGGTGGGTTGAGACCACCAATTCATCAACTGGGCCAGTGCAGATGTCCGATAGGCAAACTTTTACATCAAGAGGCTAAAAACTCCACCCTCAGATCATGCTAATACCACCATTTTGTGATCATGGGTCCTATGAAGAGGCATGAAGTCTGACTACACTTGTGCAAATCATCAATTACCTCACTTCTCCTCACCTCCAATTACTTCTCTCCACATTTCAGACCACTTACTCCCTAACCCATTAATATCCCTGAGTCCCTATTTTTGGGGAGGAGAATTTGAGGCTCATACTCTTGCCTCCTCGCGTGGCTGCCTTGTGAGTAAACCCTCTCTCTGTAGCAAACTTGTCTCGCTGTTTGGCTTTCTGGGTGGGGGGCAAAAAAAACCTGTTTTGGTAACACTTGAGTGGTATGGACATTCTAACAATACTATTTCTTCCAATCCATGAACAAAGAATATATTTTCATTTATTTGTGTCTTCTTCAATTTCTTTCATCAATATCTAAAATACAACTTTTGTGGATAAATGAAGACTGAGAGAATTTGACACTAATAGATCTGCAACATAAAAAACATGCTGAAGGAATTTCTTTAGAATAAAATATAAATATAGATTTGCAGAAACAAATGAAAAACACCAGTTAAATGACTGAAGCAAAAGTAATTATGTTGTATTCTGTAGTTTAGAAAGAACATGAACATAAAATTTATGACAAGCGTACCATAAATGACAAGAACAGTAAGTGGAATTATACAGTTGTAAAGTTGTTACATTTTACATGAAGTAGAGCATTAAGTCTAAATAGAGTCTGATATATTAATAATGCATAGTGTAACCTCCAGAGCAACTACTTAAATAAAACAGTACAAAAAGATATAGCTAAAAAGCAATTAAAGGAATTAAAAGGGTATATGAAAAATATTCAATTAACCCAAAACAAGACAGGAAGGGAGTAAGAGAAGAAAAAAAATCAGATGGGACAAAAAGAAAACAACTAGCAAAGTAAGAGCACTTAAACCCAAACATATGAATAATTTCATTAAATACAAATGGACTAAACATTCCAATCAAAAGGCAGAGAAACACATGATGCAATTACATGCAACAATGAGAGAATCACCTTAAATATAAAACTACTGATAGGATTAAAGGAGTAGTTATTCCCCAAGCTGATTTTTGTTTTCACAATAAATGTGGAAAAGGAAGCCATTCAGCAAGTTTGCATAGATCCATGCTGGCCAATGGCCTTTCTCATATTCTTCAATAGAAACTATATGAGGGGTAGGGTATGAGTTTTTCATTTTTCCTTTTCTGAGTCTTAAATATTTGAATGCTGACCCATACAATGTTTCAGATCCTATTTAAGCACACATCTAGCTCAGAGATTAATTGCATAATCTATCTAATTATGCAAGCCTGCAATTACTATGACACTGTGGTCATTTTTCTCCTCTATGTTCAATCCATTCATGTCCTCTTTACCCTTTAAATACCACATGAATTGAATTATTTTTCCCCATAACCCCAACAACCATTGTATCTTACATGTACTGTTAAATAGTACTCTAACTCATTGAAAAAAATTTTTTAAAGTGTCAGATGTAAATATTTTTTACTTTGTTGGCCATATCATCATTGTCACAGCTACTGTTGAAGCATGAAAACAGTCATAGACAACAAGTAAATAAATGAGCAAGGTCATGTATGTGTACAAATAAAACTTTACTCATAAAACCAGGTAACTTTGGTCCATGAGCTATAGTTTGGCCAATCCCGACAAACTGACCTACTACATGAATCCACTCTAAATCTCCACAGTTCATTCTCTACTTTTCGTCAGAAGATATTTTGAAATGTAAATAACCTCTCCACTGAACCCTTAAATGACATTTCATTTCTCTCGATACAAAATCAAATATCCTAACCTAACTATAAAGCCCAGCATGGTCTTCACTGAATTAGCCACTTCAACCTCAGTTGTACCACATTCACTTGCTATCTTGTCTCCAGTCTTTCTGGCCTTCTTTTGCACCCCAAAAATTATGCACGTACTCTTCCTGGGAAAATATTCCTTCCTCTTTCATCCTAGTAAACATTTTAGCGTTATTCTGATCTCAGCTCAGTTTTACTTCTTCACAGAAAACTTTCCTGGCCACTTCTAATAGCTGGAATCTCCCCATTCAACGTCCCCATATTTTCTTGCACATCTTCTGCACCTAGTCACAGTCAAAACTTTACATAAGTTTACAATTAGTTGATAAATAGCTAGTACATTTAAAAGCTTTTGTTTACATTATTGAGTGCCAAGTACTCTTAAAATGCTTTATGTGCATTATCTGACTAAATCTTCACAATGATCACATGAGATAAAAACTAATTTATATCCAATTTTTAGGTTATAAAACTGAGGTCTGGAAATAATTTGCCAAGTCAAATAGCAAAGGAAGCATTTCAGTATCAACCCAGGCAGTCTGATTTCAGAGTCCCTGCTCTTAACCCCTGTGAAATATTGGCTATCTCTTCAATTAGACTATAAGATATTAGTTTTGTATTCTTAATGTGTCATTGCAGAAATAAATAAATATATATACACTTTTCAATGTATGGAATGATAAAATTATCAAAATTCAGCCCTTCACAAAATAGACTATATGCTCCATCATACAAGTGTAGAGATGCCCAAGGCTTGGATTTATATATAGAACAAAAGGAGTACAGTCAATAGATCGATAGTTTCAAGCAAGAACACAAGTTGTCCTACCACCACCATCAAGAGGAAGCCTTTCCTTCAGCTTCCTGTTGTTTTCCCTTTACCCAGATGAAGGAGATGGAGCATCAGGTCCTGCCTATTCACCTAAGCACTCTTCCAATAATCAAGAAACAAGGGGTTGCCAAAGATGTTGGAACATAGAATCTAAAGGCCAACGCTGCTGTTTGTGTTGCTCCTTTTTCCTAACCCCTATTGAAACAAACACAGCTTCACGTTGGGTTTTAGTTGAGAATCTGTATGTAGCTCTTTAATCTCTCTGTTGAAGTAGGAAGAATAAATATATTACAAAGTCTTATCTGAAACATCCAAAGTCACAGAAGACTTTTCTGGTATATAAATAAAGAGTATAGTTACAGGCTAGAAAGCAAAAGAATTAAAAACTAATGGACAAACAGAGTAAGTTCACTGGAAGTTCATTTATGTCTTAAATTATAAACAATAGATGTAAGTTTTGATTACATCTCTCATTGTCTCCTACATTGGTGATATTTAAGAAATCCATTCAAATATTTAATCATGTTTTGCAACATGAATTCTACACAAATGTTGGAGTTGTCATTTTATTTTTAATCACTAAAATGAACTTTCTGTTAAAACAGAATGACATCAGGAAAGTCCATATTTCCTTGCATCAGACATGTGGGAACACTCCATAAAACGTTAACTTGTGCGGAAGCAGAGAACATAGCCAATTTTGCATCAACCAGATTTTCTTGCTACCTAGACATAATTACTTTTATCTTAATTTTTGTTTTCAATAGAGGAAAGGACTTTTTTCAACAGAATTAATTGTAGGGGAGAGGTACAGGCCTCCTATCTAAATTCTTTTAGGCAGTTAAAGGGGAGATAAAAGCTCTTCCTGAGTCTGCCTGGCCTTGATTGCCTTCAGCTCAAAATAATCCACTTGCCAAAGTGGCACATTTTGGGGTGGCGTATTCTACTCCCCTTCACAATAAACACACTATGTTTGATATTTTTGTCCCAATGATTGTTGATCGTTTACAATTTTACTTTATTTGTAGCTGATTTCCTTTACAAAGTGAGATATAGCTCTATTTTGTATTCTCACTCTCTGTTGATACATCCCTAAAAGAAATGTGATCCTAGGATGTTGTGCTTACTGGATGGGGACGTGAGAAGTTATCTCCTATATAGGCTCCAAGAGATTCAAACCTTTCCAAGGTTTGTGAATGGTGGCCGTGGGAAGACTGTTTTATTAGATTGCCCGTTTGCCCCAGTTCTATTAATCCACAATCATTTGATATTTCTTTCTTTATCTCTCTTTCTCTATAGACATAAATTTCAAACTTACCTTGCCCAAATCCAAATCCTTAAGAATAAATGAATACACAAAAGAAAAGTGGACACACTAAATGCAGTAAAAATTACAAAGAAATACGAGAGGTAGGAAATTACTTTTAATCTAGCGTTATTATCAGTCAAAAAGTAATTACAATGAAAATTATCATATTGGCATAATTTAAAACAGCGATAATTGATATTGCAGAATGGTATGAATGCTAGGCATTTTCATATACTGTTTTGAGAATGATAAACTGACGTAGCTCTTCTGAAGATCACTTTGGTTAAACATATGAAATGTGTTCAAAATGTGCAGAATCTTTTTCATAGCATTGATATCTACTAAGAATGTATTCATAGGAGATAATCACGTGGGTAAATAAATAATGGTGAAATATATGGCTCTGTTAGTTGTAATATCATGAAATGAAATTTACATTAATGACCAATAATGTCTTTTGTTTTAATAAACTTAGGTACATTTTAATGCAGTACTATAAAAGGAGATGGTGTTGTTCAAAGGGAAAAATATTCATGATGTTTCATAACATATTTTTATGATCTTATGTGTAAGTTACATGGCAGCATATAAACAGGAAGAACATCTTTCCTAGTAGACCCTGGACAATCTTGTTTTATACTGATTGCCCTAGTCTATTAAAAACACTCTCTAAATTGTCCTATTTTATAAGACAAACTTGATGGCCAATCTATGTATAAATAAAAAAATTTATAATAGTTATTTTAAAATGGTAGTATTATAGCAAATTACTTTTCTTTCAACCTTCTCGCATTTCATCATTTTTCAACAGTGAAACTATTATATTCCTAGTATGAAAAGAATAATGAATTTGTTTTGCCATTTTAACTTATTCCTCTTGTGAAATGTTAATTCTCTGGTGTGACTTGTCTTTCTTTCTTCTCTGTGAAGTATAACCTGGTTTGACCCTCATTAGACCAGCCTCTCAAGTTTCTAGACAGATTTCATGTAATTTCAAGTCAATCACTGGCTGGCAACAGGAAAACAGAGAAACCCTACATTCATAAATCATTTTTTTCTCAGGTTCACAGTTGTCAGATTTTTTCTTAATTGTAAACTAAATAAAAAGAATGGGTACATGAGATTTCACATAAGGTTAACCCCTGTTTAGGGAAGAAGGCTGAGTAGCATGCATTCTCACTCAGGAAAAAAAATAAAAGTCTCCTGGCTTCTTCTCGGATTTGTATTGCATTTCTGTTTACTCTTGATCTGCATACTACCTTCTAGATGTACCTCTTTCCCCCAGTCTCTAATCTGAGTATTATAGAGTTGGGTTTCATAGATTCACGTTTAATATTACTTCAGAAAGCATTTACGTGTGGCAAACAATCAAATACGAGAGTAGGTGATGGGAATAAACAAAAAGAATACATTATGAATTCGCATATTCCTTCCTTCCTCCAAATGCGTAGTTGTTGATTGCCTAAATGTGGAAGACACTATTTTTTTAATTTTCTGGGATTCAAAAGATGCAGGAGACAATCTGTGCCTTTGAATGTCTCAAAATCCAAAGGAGTACCTTAGATCAAAGTACGTTATGTACATGCAGGATGCTTAAGAATTGTATGAGTACTACTTAACATGTTGAAGTGAGGTGAAGTACTAGAAACAAAAAAGCTGATTAACATCTCATATCCTGTAAGAAATTCAATCCAATTAAAAAAGCAAAGCTTGCCAAAGAGAAACCGTGTACAAATAAGGGGCCTCCGTAAGGCCTAAAAACTGTTCCCTGCTGGTGATGAATTCAATGCTCAACATACATAATTTGGCAAAAGTCAATGTCATCCAGTAATAAACACAATTTTGCGTAAGCTTGCTATTTATTTTTCAACTCTTCATATATCATCATATTGAGTTTTTAGGTGACTCTAAATCTGCTTGTAAATTTTGTGAGTTGTATACTCAAAAGAAACTCACTGAATTAAACAACTCAATTTAGATTTTCATGTGGATTGATTAGAGAAAATTATTGTGAAACATTTTTCAAATTTCAAATAAAAAATATTAACTAAGAGTTGAATAAAAAATTGCTGACATATAATCAATCTCCCTTCTATTGGCTATGCAATAGTAACTATGCTCCATGTTTTCCCATTGCCTTAATGTGGTTCTTATTATTTTATACAATGTGTTATTTTTTTTAAAGGAAGCTCCAGCTCTTTAGCAGGTCCTGATAGTATGTGAAATAATATACTGTTTCACTTTATTTTTCCTAATGAGTTTCCAGCAGAAATCCCTCCAAATTTTCATGATAGCTGCAGTATATCCTGTACTTTCCTGCTCCACACAATATTACATTTAATAATCATATCATGTCTTGCAAATTTATGATGTAAAAAACACACAGGATGTAATCTATTTCCTCTTTCATTATGCTGTTGTTATTTTTAACATAACTTTAAAAAGAAACTAAAATTTTGCAATTAAGGACTATCAGCGAGGTTATCTTAATTGAATATAAAATTTGTGAGTTTCAACTGAAAGGAGAAAGTTTATTTAAAATTTAGCTCTATAGAATGTTGTATCAATTCAGTAAAGTGATAACACTAGTATTTTTTATAACTGTTCTGATTACTATTGTTGTATAACAAATCATTCAAAAATTTCTGTCATAAAACAACCATTTTATTCTCATAAAGTCTGTGGATCTAGAACTTGGACAAGAAACCAAAGAAATGCCTGCTTTTTCTGCTATGTCTGGAGCCTCAGATGGGAGTATATGAAATCTGAAATCATCTGGAGTTGACTTAATTCATGGGTTTGAATGCCCAGGCTTGAATAACACAAAGATTCAACTCAGCTAGAATTCTCAATGAGAGCATCTATACACAACTTTGCCATTTGGCTGGAACCCCTTACAAGGTGTCAACCTCAAGGTAGTCAAATATCTTACACAGCAGCTGAGGGCTACAGCACGAATGTTACCACAGTTAAAAGATGGTGGGAGCTGCGTGGCCTTTTATGACCTAGCCTTGGAAGTCACAGAGTGTAACTTCTGTCATACCCTATTGCTTGAGACAGTTATAAGTCTACCCACACTCAAGGGCAGGAAACATAGACACTGCCTCTCAATAAAGGAGTGTCAAAGTATTTGAATCCAATTTTAAAAAATGCCACAACTTCTAAACAGAATTATTTGTTTTAGACATTGCAACCACAAGCTTTGGAAAATTGTCAGAATTAGTAGAATATTTAAAAATGATACAGAATCTGAGGTCATAAAATTCAGCCTCCCATATTTACATGTGTGAAAGCTAAAGACTAGAGAAGCAACGTTGCTCATCTTTGGACAAAAAATAGGTGATTGATTGATCTATAGATAGACAGATAAACAGACTGACCGGTAGATCAAAGACTATAAACCAAATCTCCTAATGTTTTAAGAACTATATCTTATTTGGATCTCACCGCTAACATTCTTAACAACATTATTTCCAATATCTGAGTTGACTACAGTCAGGAAGCTGATGGCACCATGGCACAATGGTGATGGCCTTCCTTCCATCAAGCCCATTTTATCACACAGCTTAGTCAGCCTCCCTGCAAATGGATGAGACCAATGTACCTCTTTATTATTCTATAAGGTCTTTCATGTGTATGTTTGTTAGAAACTAAGATACTTCAGCTCTTTAACATTATTTGGTCTGTCAGCAAAGGTGGAGTATTAGAGACTGGATGTACTATCCTAAACCTGAAACAAACAAACAGATAAAACATATAAACAGTGGTATTCAAGATCTGCACAGGGTCTTCACTGAAGTTTTCATTGCAGTAGTGATCAGAACATGCCTATGAGGAAATCACCTGTGGCTGGGGAAAGAACCATCCAAAAGCATTACAGGAAAAGTACATGGCACTGACACAGGGCTAGGCACAGTGCCTCTTCTCACCCAGCAGTTCAGAAAACCTCATAATTCAAGTGGGCTTGGGTAAGTGCAGGAAGAGTCTTGTTTTAGTAGGAGGGAACAATTAGCCCTGGATTAAACACTGTTTTTGTCTTGCCTAAGAAGTCTTTAAAAGCAAGACCTGAAATCGTCAAACTCTTTCCAAGTAGCTTAATTCCATGTCAGAACACGGCTTCGGAATATAGGAATACAAAAATATCCAGCACAAACAAGGCAAAATATACAATGATTAGGACCCAAGAAAAAATCCTCAGGCACTGAAAAGTGAAGGAAAATATGATCCATAATAAGGAGAAAAGTGAGCTAATTAAAACTGACCCATAACTAACACAGATGTTGGAATTAGCAGGCACGGTCATTAAAATAAGTGTTAGATTGCATGCTATGTGTTCAAACTTAAGTAGAGCCATGTAAGATGTCAAAAAAAGATCCAAATTGAAATTCTTGACATGAAAACTATAATACCTGAGGTGAGAGACACACTTGATGGAATTAAAGACAGATTCGATACTGCAGAAGAAAAGATTAGTAAATTTGAAGTCAAAGCAATGGGCAGTATTTGTTATTGGTTATTAATTGTTTCTCTCTCTTGTGAAATTAAAAATAAGAATATTAGATGCTTACAGGACCACTAGAAGAAATTAATCTAGTTCCTGAAACACCACGTGGAAGAAAGCTACACCAGATAAGGAAAACCCACATTACATACACACACACACAACACACATACACACACAATATATAAATATATATTGTGTTAAGCCAATGAAATATTGCAGTTTGTTATTTCCAAAAGTTATCAGCTTCCTAACTAACATGGCAGCAACATTTATAACATTCTTAGAAATTGTAGACATTCTTCCAGAAATTTCATCTGAAGTTATGCAAATTTCACAGAGAAAAATGAAATCATGCAATATATTGTATTTTAAACATTATTTTAGGTAATGTTTCAATTGTAAAATAAGTGCTACAAGAACCTATATTAGATACATGTTATTGAAAGAGAGTTTTAGTCTAGTACCGCA
Organism: Equus quagga; assembly: GCF_021613505.1. Taxonomy (NCBI): domain Eukaryota; kingdom Metazoa; phylum Chordata; class Mammalia; order Perissodactyla; family Equidae; genus Equus; species Equus quagga. The sequence continues at coordinate 26,492,523 of NC_060269.1, forward strand.
CAGTTTAAAAATTCTTACTAATCAGAAATAAAGTCAGATGTACAGCAGCATACTTAAAATGGACTAAAATCAAGCACACAATTCTAGCATCACACTGTGATCTTGCAGAAGTTGTCTCTTTTTTAATCTCCCTCAACCCATTTTTTGATCTGGACAAAGAGCGGATAGATTGTACATATGTATAAACAAATAAAAAAGGAATTCCATGCTAACAGCCATGTGGCTCAAATGTAACCAATGTCTTGAAAATTGAGAAGTTGGGAACCAGTAATAACGTTCATTCATTCATTCATTCAGTCTTCTTGGTTTGATTGTTTAGTTTAATGAGTGAAAATTATGTACTAGCTACTGTGATGTTTTCTGGGAAGAAGTAAAGGGGAAGATCATCTCTGTGCCTCCATAGTTGGTAATCAATTGGAGCTAATTACAATACAGTGCTCACACGCCCAGGGTGGAATGGGAGGGAGCATCCAGCATGGGCAAGTATTTCTACCTTGGGATCAGAGTCGAGTTCAGAGAAAAGATAACGTCAGCTTGAAGAAGGAGTAGCAGAGGAGGTATTGTGAAACACCGTTAAGGAGAGGCAACTTAGGTAAAAAGTCTGAGATGTGATCATATTATGTTAAAGAATAGAAAATTGTTTGGTATAGCTAAAGTTTACGGGATGAAACGGCAGTGGGAGCTAAGTATTGATCATAGTGGGCATTTGTGGTGACCTCTCGTCTAGGGGAAAATGTAGACCTTTTCTTCATAACCCATAATTCTGCTGTCTATGTATATAATTTAATATTGTTGTGACATCTATATTTTGAGCAAATTCTATTTATATTGTGATCCACTAAAATTCATAGGTCATGCTGAGCACGGTGGTGATTTATTTCCCAAATGTCTAAGACTCCCAGTAAAGGAGTGAATCTGCAAAGCAGTTCATACTTCCCACTTTAGCGAAATACCATAGCCATACATATCATATATTTTAGTGTTAAGGAACAAAATAATCTACAAAATAAGTGTGCACATTTTAATAACTGGATACACTATACACTAAACTCTTTAATAGAATCATAGCCAACTCATTAAGTTCCAAAATAATACAAATCATGAACAAGAAAATTTAATATGAGATTTCTCTGCAATTTCTCATCTTCCTTACATACCCAGACATCTTAAGCAAGCAGAAATATATCTTAAGTCTATCTGTAAAGTCATGTTTCATCCTGATTTCATCTTTGAATGAGTCTTCATCTGTTCTCAGCACTTTGGGATTTCAATGGGACTTGACTTTAGATAAAGATTGTATTATAAGAGCTTTAAACAATTACATTATAAACAAAAGTTAACATAGGAAAAGTTCTCCTACAGGAAGAAAATATCTAATTTCACCTGATAGAGTGTATTAACATATTGGGAAATAACGTATCATGCACAAAGATTTGTCAACCTTGCAGATACAAATGTAGAGCCACTGAAATAAAAGTTGTCACCATTCACAAAAAGACTATCCAGAATAGGTGGAGCGAGAATCAGCAGAATTTGAGTATTTAATCCTTCTTTCAGAAACGGATATATCCTAGTCTGATGTCAGTAAAATATTGACCCGTCTAGCTCCTCTTATCCGAGTCAATGCTCAGCAAGCAGTCTTCTAATTTTAAGGTAATTCTCACGTAGATCTTCCCACAGAGAGAAAGAGAGAAAATGCACACTGGTCTTGTGACCATTAGAGTTCTGGTCCACGTACAGGTTTAGTTTTCCAGGTATGATAGTAAGTTGGAATTTTGATTGTGTTTATTAAAGGATACAGTTAAAATGCTCTCGCTCCAAGAAAGAGCTCCCTCTTCTGTCTGCACACAAAACAAAGTTCTCAGGCAAACAAAGGGCCCTTGAATCTTGGTAAGTACGGCATAATAACATTAACCTCTATAATTTTCTTGGGAAGTTACCACCCAACTTTCCTTGGCAACACAGCCTCTGGTCATATGCCTGTTTAAAGTTAAAATTCTATAGCATGTAAAGTATTATCTAAATATACTGTTTCTCTCTCTCTTTTGCCCACCAATTTATAAGTTATAACTCCACTTTTGTATTCTTGCCAATCACTAAGAGCTGCCTTATCTAAATTAGTTCATGGCCATCTCATCCAACACAGTTAGATTAAACTTGGTATTTTTACTTACAAGTTCTTTTTTGTTAAATCTTTAACTAAAGGATATTTTCTTATTCCAGCTTTTATTCTGCTCTTATAGAATGATTTGTTTATAAAGAAACGGATAACTGTTTCTCAGTTATATGGGACTGGCTACATTCTCATTACATTTTCAAGTCTTTATAACCAAAGGAATATAATGGCATTTTTAAACATTTGAGGGACAGGCGCCACCCCGGTGGTGCAACAGTTAAGTTCGCAGGATCTACTTCCGTGTCCCAGAGTTCACTGGTTCGGATCCTGGGGGAGACTCATGCACTGCTTATCAAGCCATGCTGTGGCAGGCGTCCCACATGAAAAATAGAGGAAGATGGGCACAGATGTTAGCTCAGGGCCAATCTTCCTCAGTAAAAAGAGAAAAAGAAAAAGAGGAGGCTTGGCGTGGATGTTAGCTCAGGGCTAACCTCCAAAAAAAAAAAAAAAATTGAGGGACAGATCATAGGAGGAAATAATCAGATTCTACATCAGAATTTGAAATGATTTCTGAGGAAAGTAAAAGAAGAAAGTGCCAAAGCAGGACTGCAATTGAACATTAAGAAGACGAAAATCATGACTACAGAAGAACCCCATAACTGTAATGTAGACAATGAAGACACTGAAATTGTTAAAGATCTTGTTTCCCTTGGTTCAGTCACCAATTTAAAAGGAGAGTGCAGCCAAGAAATCAAGAGGAGGCTGAGACTCAGAAGGGCAGCAATGAAAGAATTAGGAAAGATCATCAAGGGTAAGGAAAGGTTGTCAGAGAACAAGGCCAAGATTATCCACACCCTCCTGTTACCAATTACTTTGGACAGATGCGAAAGCTGGACAGTGAAGAAGACTAACAGGAACAATTGATTCATTTGCAATATGGTGTTGGTGGAGAGCTCCATGGATGCCCTGGACCACCAGAAAGATATTCTTGGAAGATTCAACCTCTAACTATCAAACTGTCACTGAAGGCTACTAAAATGAACTGAATCATCTTTCAAAAAGTTGAAGTTTTTCCTCCAGTAACTAAAATCAGCATAAAATAATGTTCACATTGTTAGTGTTCAAGGTCAAATAACAACTGTCCTGAATTTTTGTCTTCTATATAGTTTTAAAAGCATTGACCTCCAAGTATGAATGCTTTCTTTCCTCTAATTACTTCTTTTCAACATTCCATAGAGTTACATAGAGGAAACACTGATATCAATTATTAAAGTTCATATAATTGTGTTCAATATTTCATTGTAATTATAATAAGCTCAACATTTTTTAAATTCCAAAGCTATAAATGGAAAGTTTAATTACCATGATATTTAAAATTGGACACACTGCTTCTTCATCTCCCAAAGTGATTATTAAATTTATCAGAGTATTTATCCTATAATGCATCTATTTGCCTAAGCCCATAAAATTTAATATAAAATTAAAGAAAAATAATACTATACACTTTAAATAATTGTGTAAGTGTTCTTGAACCTGGAAAGAAACTAATATAAAATATTTAAAAAATAGTTTTGTAATGAGTTTAACTGATGAAATTGTATTCTTGACAATTTCATAGGTGCTCAAACAAGGCTGTACTTAAGAATATCTTCATAATATAACATTTCTGTAAGTAAAACTTGACTCAATGCTCTTCAAAGTACAAACAGAATTTTTAAAAGTTAATAAACTTTACCAAGAACAAATTTCACATTCTTAGAATGGTTTGAAGATTACAGAAAATTTTAAAATGGTAAATGTCATTATACTTGGTATTTTTATAAATATAGCTTAATAAATTTATGAATTTTTGGTGAATGGATATTGTCCTGTGTGAAGATTGTGCTGATATTTTCAAGGAAAAGTCATGGTGACACCAGACAGTGTATGAAATAAGAATATATTAATTGTCTTTTGATGGCTCCATCACTCTTTCTCTTAACTCTATATACAATGTGCTTTCTTATCTTACAAATATTCTATACCTTGACTTGATTTCTGCGTCCCTATCATTTATGATTTGGAAAAATTACATTTCCTGAATCACAATTGCTTTGTTTTGTAAGAAAAAAAGCATTTATTCCTATAACAGTAAATAGGTTGTGCAGCTTAACTTACAAAGTACTCCATGATATGTTTTACATAGCCCATCAGTACACTTGAAGATGTTTAAGGACAATATTTATGTATATTAAAACTCCATTCCTTCCTCTACTGCACATTGCATCATGCTGTGCCGGGATAACAATGAGACAATAAACATAAACGTATCATTTAATTACATGTATCTTCATTTTATTTTCCTCTCAAGGTACATAATAGGACAAAATCTGAGGTGATAAAAACTAACTGTCTAACTTAGAGGATCCTGCAAAACAAATAAGATAAAGAACAAAGCAATTAAAAATAAAATAGATTCTGATTGAAAGTTCTAATAAAATAATATCACCGTGCATTTATTTTTTGTTTGTTAGAATGACTGTTAGCAACTTTACATAAATTTGTTTATTTCATCCTCACAACAATTACACAAGATAGATATTATTGTTATTCCGTTTTTATCAATGAGCCACAGAAAATTTAAATGACTATACCAAGTTTTAACCACTAGCAAGTGGGACAACTGGGATTCTGAGCCTGAGAATCTGACTGCAAAGCCAGCATAGCTCAAATAGCAATGAATTTATTTTACTTACCATTGCACTTATTGTTTGTTTAATTTACATTGAATTTCGATGATTTGAAAATTTATATACTTTTCTAAATATTTAATCCATTCAAATTCATATTCTGGCAAATGCAGGTATTGTTAAACATTTTTAGGTGTAAATATAAGTAGTATTTTTTTCAAATAGATATTATGATCATAATTGAACATTGTATTTTAACAAGGAACATACAAACTTAAAGATGTATTTTATTCTTGCTTTTTAAAACGTTTATAAATAGATTTATTGAGGGGTAGAGGCACACAATAAACTGTACATAAAGTGTATAATTTGAAAAATTTTGACATATCACCAAAATCAAGATAATAAACATATTTGCCACTCCCAACAGATTACTCCTGTCTCCTTGTAATACTTCTGCTCTGGCCCTGACTTCTGGCCTTGTGTCACAGTTCTCAGGCAACCATTAGTCTATCTTCTGTCATTATAGATTTCTTTGCATTTCCTAGACTTTTACGTGAATGGAATCATGTAGTGTGCACTCTTCTATTGTCTGGCTTCTTTCACTCAGCATGGTGACTTGGGAGTTCATCCATATGGTATGCATATCAATAGTTTATGCCTCTTATTTCTGAGTAGCATTGCATTGCATGGGTGTACCAAAATTTGTGTGTCCATTCGTCTGTTAAGCAGTTTGGGATTATTTCAGGTTTTAAACTGTTAAATATAAAGCTACTATGAACATTCACATTCAAGTCTTTGTATGGAATATGCTATCATTTCTTTTGGGTAAATACCTAGGAAAGGAATGGAGGAATCGTATGGTAGGTTTATGCTTAATTTTTAAAGAAATTGCCAAAATGTTTTCCAAAACAGTTGTACCATTCTACATTTCTGACAGTAATATGTGAGAGTTCCAGTACTTCTGTATTTTTACCATTTGTTATGTTTAATCTTTACAATGTTAGCTATTATAATAGGTGGACAGTGATATATCATTGTGGTTATTTTCATTTCTTTAATGAGCAATAAGGTTGAGCATTTTTCTTGAGCTTCTTTGCCCTCTGTATAACCTGGAAAGCTCTTGCCCTCAGAGATTTAAGCATCCCTGAGAAGTCGTTGACACTAACCTTGTGTTAATGGGCTGGGATATCCCTCGAGCCCTGAGGTCCAGGAGGAGCTAAACAGGGTCTTTGGCTCTTGTCCTTAAGACTGTGATATATAGGGGCCAGGACACTTCTTCCAGCTGCCACAGCCATAAAAGCTTGCCCAAATTTCATCACTGGGGAACTGTACCAGGTGCCAAACAGTTTTGAGAGTATACTATCATTTGGAGACAGAGGATGAAAAACTAAATATAAATTTGTATTTTAAAAAGACACAATAAAATATTTATAAGCATATACAAGAAATTAATGAAAATTTTTATTTTTGATAAAAGAAAAACAGGAACTAGTCAGAGAGTAGCATTTTTAACTGTACTTTTTCACTATTGTTGGTTGTTGAATCATAAAAATGTACTATTTATTGAAAATAAATACAAGCAAAGTTAAATGAAATAAAAAAATGGAAAAAGAAACAATTTTTGTGTGTGCTGCAGAAAATAAAAATGTCAATTCCCCTTTATTTCTATGTTAATGTACTACAGTGTCAATTAGAATTCTTAAACAGATTCTGATTTTGAGAGAAATGTAATAAATAGTCTTAATATTCATATGTGAAATAATACATGTCCAAGAATAGCTAAAGAATTATTTTAAAAGTGGCAAAATGATGGGAGATTTTCTATACCAGATATCAGACAAAATTAAAAGACAGCCACTCAAATAAATATACAGTAGAATGAAAAATCCAGTATATGTAGAATTTAATGATCAAAGGGTAACTCAATTCAGAGGAAAAGGGTGGATTATTTACATTTTTACCATCAGTGTACAGGAGGTGCTATTCCTTTTCATCCTCACCAACACTTGGTATGGCCAGACTTTTTAATATTTGCAAAACTGGCTATCCAACGGGGAAAAAAACGAATCTGAAAATTTCCTTATATGGCTGCAAAAAACTGAATTGCAAGTATATTATATACTTTAATTTTAAAAAATCTTTAGTCAGAATATGTGAGATTGTATCACGTAAAATCTAGAGAGAGAAATTTTTTAGCCAAGTGGAATCCACGTAAGAAAATACATATTTGACTATATAAAATGCTTTCTAAAAAACTTTTGCATAGAAATTTGTGCCATTACTAATCAGTCAAAAAATTACTTAAATAAATAAGTGCCACGCATATGGTAGTAAAAAGATTTAATATGTATAATATTCCCAGAACTAAAAAAATTGATAAATGGAAAATATTACAAATACAGAAAAAAAATCTATTTACTGAAATAGATTTCAGTAAATCTGAAAACTCACATGGAGCAGGTATCAAAAGCCAATGAATGAATAAAGCAGTCAGATTCACAAGTAGTCAGAGAATGACTATTTGATAATGACATATTATTTACAGGAAACACATATCACGCAAAATCCATCAGAAAAGCAAAAGTTAAAATGAGTTATAATATCTATTGCTGTAGGGTTTGAAGAAGGGAATGCTCTCTCTGAGTGCTGTGGGTAATGCAAATGTCACAACCATCTTGAATGCAATGTGGCAATAGGAAATTAAGAATACCAAGAATTGATACTTTTCATTAAGAAATTAAAAACCCTTGACTCAGAAAAAAATGTAGTGTGGGAGAACAGGTATATGAGGCTGTTTCTTCTTAGCGGGGAACAAAGATAAATGTATAACCATGTTTTCCATGGTTGAATAGATCAAAGAACATCCATGCCATGGAATACCGTGTAGTCATTGTAAGGGATGATTGCCAGATATACTAGTTCACTCTAATAAATTTCCATTTTGTAAAAGAAAGTTAAGTTGTACAAATATATGTAGTGAGATATTACTTTTGTAAAGCAAAAAGAAAACAATTAAGCCCTATATTCAGAGAAGTGAACATAGCATAATAGTATAAATATCAACTGTAATGTAAATATCTGTATATAACTGCATGAGCTTAAATAAAATTACATTATTCTAGACACTGGATTGTCAATATGGACTACCTTGGGAGATATAATGATATAAAAAAGAAAATACTTAAAAATATCTATTTAATTATAAATATATGTAAAATTCTGTGTTGACATTCATAAAGGGCTTTCAAAGTAAACTAAACAATCAATGAATATCTTAATTTATTTCAAATCAGAGAGTTCCAGAAACCCATTATCTACACTTCTGATATGATTCCTGAACATTAGAGTATTGAGGAAAAGACAAGATAAGCAGAAAATTTTACTAAATTGATTAAATCAACTCTCTTCAATTAATTTTGAGATTACTAGTCTTTCCCTATCTCTAAATACAACTCAATCTTTTCAAAAATTGCGAAAGGTGTTATCTTTTTTGCCCTTTCAAAGGATTACTTATTCCTAATTATATCTAAACATGTTCACATTTGCCTTTAAAAAGCCACTTATTGAAGCAATTAAGTGAACATGCAAAAATTGTTTCTGCTAATAAGAGAATTTGATTTAGAAGTCTTTTATTAATATGCATCCAAACACTAAACCAGCAAATGGAGTTTAAATGCTGGATTTTGTAATATATGTTACTAAACATTTTTTAGAGAAGATCACTTTCATACTTGCATCAATGTTTTGAATAATAATGGATGTTTGGCTCAAATCTACATTTAGTTTTACAAGCTTTTTAAAGAGAAGTCTTTTCTTTCTTTAATTCTATGCACTTGGTTTAACAGAAGTAATCTAATGCATGTTAGCCTAATGAAAGAGAAGTAGGAAATCAAACCACATTTACTTCACTTCACTTGTTCACAGACTCACTCATTTGTGAAATCTAATGAAATGCTTCTGGAATGGAAGGGAGCAAGACAGAGAGGCTGTAAAAGATTTGCAGGAAAATCTGAATTAATTTTGAAACAAAATAAAGAGTTTAAGGAAGCTGATACTTTCTGTACGAAAACTTTATAACAACTAATTCTACTGATTCAGGGCATGTTATTTCATAAAATTGAATTGCGTGCCCAATCAATCTGACTGAATACGTTAAACCATGTTTTGTTGTTACTAAAATTTAGAACTAGTTACCTTGGGCTACAGTTATACATAGAAACTGGAATTAGATAGATTACAGTTCATTCACTGCAACAGACTTTAATTAATCACTCACCTGGAAATTTATGAATAGCTCCAGATGACTTGGTTAACCTCAAAAAATATTATTGTGATTTATCCTATTGAAAATATTTAGCAGCTGAAAAATGTGAATGTGAAGGAAAAAAAATAATCACAACAGCTAATTACCTGCTTACTTCAAGACTTCTAGGTCATTTTAACTGATTATCTGAGATTTTGAGTTTAGTCTTGTAGTACTACCAGTACAACAGTAATTTAGTTGTTTTTGTTATTTTATGTATACATACTTGTGTGAACACACACACACACACACACACACATGCACCCTTCAGTTCTGGTATTTACTGACGAATAAATTAGCTCATTCTAAAACAGCTGTAAAATGTGGTTGAGTGTGGATAAAAAAAATACACATTTAACAAACCAACAACAAATCTGTAAGAATTTAGTTGAAAATCTCATCACATAAAACCACCTAAAAATCCTTTGTTTTTTCAGATTATCATGCTAAATCTGTGCAGGGATACTGTAGCAGGATGTTTTAGAAAATTCCAGAAATATACAAGCCAGAAAACCATTCCAGAAATCATTTTTCTTCTAGAACTCAGATGTCCTTATAACAAAACACATAGTATACACAAACTTGTTTTACACATTTTTGGGTCCTGTTTAGTCTTAAAAACAGGATATCACACACATGCCTTTCTATGACACTTGATTTACACACATAAAAATGTACATCTGGTACTATCTTCAAGTGGATAAAAGTGTATACATTTAATCCTTTTAGGAGCTTCATGTGAATCCAAAATACAGTGATTTCACAACAATTTTAACTAATTCCCTCTCCATGGACATCCAGATTATTTCCAGGTTTTACTTGTTTCTCCTAACACAGCTGAAATAAATATCCTCACTTTTGTATATTTCTTCTTGGACTTCTACTTTTATAAAATAAGTAGCTGAGAAATGAGAGTCCTGAGTCTAAAAATATTGGCATTTTTTTAACTTTTTATTGATATTATGATAGTTTACAATCTTGTGAAATTTCAGTTGTACATTATTGTTTGTCAGTCATATTGTAGGTGCACCACTTCACCCTTTGTGCCCACCCCCCACCCCCCTTTGCCCTGGTAACCACTAATCTGTTCTCTCTGTTTACGTGTTTAAATTCCACATATGAGTGGAATCAATATTGGTATTTTTAAGGGTAATTGCTATGGCTCGCCTGCTTGCCAACATTATCAAACACTTTAGACTTCCAACGGTAATGAGAATCCCCTTCTCCAGGATCCCTTTAACACTAATGTTATTTTCCATTGAATATTTATTACTCTTAATGGTAAAAAGTGGCAACTTTATGTTACTTGTACTTATTACTTATCTCCACTAACCACTTTACTTGCCTGGTGTCTGACTCACTCTTCAGCCCACTTTCCACCGTGGACTTTTACAAAGTCTTTGTCTCCCCATCAACAACTCCCCCCGCCCCCAGCTCCTTGGTGTTCTCTTGTTGAATAATCCTAGTATAGGTCACTATTAGGTTTCTCATATAGTATATCCTCATAGCACTTCATGTGTATTTAAATGCCTAACCATGCTTTTGCTAACATCTATTAAGATACATGTGTGTGTCAAAATCTATTGGTCACAATTATTTTCTCTCCCTCTTTTCCCTACCTTATTTCTGGTTTTGCTCCGCCACCAGTTGATCAAATTAGTTTTTCAATTACTTTCCTCTGGTGGTATATGCCACTAATATACTCTGTAAAAGAATTTCCTTTCCTTAAATATTTTTCTTTTGCTCTAAAAGAAAAATTGTATCTTGTGTGAATATACTCTTCTTGGATTATTTTTCTCTGTCCAGTTAACTTCTACCAGGTCGAATTTACAATGAGAGGCTGATGCTAGTATGTTTCTTTTTCTTCCATAAGTAATTTGCCGTAATTTACTGGAGGCTGTGGATTTCTGTCTTGATCCTTGGAATTCAAAGTATTTGCCATGACAGTAAAGGCATTTTTGATTAATTCTGCCTGAGACTGGATGAGATTTTTAAATCTTTCTTTGGATCAGATAAATTGTCCCTTCTGATTTATGCAATCATTTCTTCTCTATCATCTATTCCTTTCCCATTTCTATAACACATATTATTTTCATATTATAGCTCTGGCAACTATCCTAAAAACTTCTTATTGTTTCCATTACATGCCATCTCTATTTTTTTCTTTGGGTTCTGAGCTATTAATTTCACATGATCTGCCAAGCCACTAACTTGGTGCTGAATACTGATGACCTAGTATTCCAAATGCTTAAATGAGTTTTCACAATGTTAATATCATGATTTTAATGACTTAATTGGTGCTCCTCGAGGGCTCATATTATCATTTTGTTAAGGTTGTTGTCTGCCGACTCCAATGACTCTATTTCAACATGAGCAACTTAATCTCTGGGTTCTGTTTATTCTTTCCTATGGTTCCTTCTGTTCTCAAGGATAGTATGATTTTTCTTTCCTTTCATACCCTTAGTGATCAGGTAGGACCAAACAATAGTCACCAGGAGGCACAGCTCTTTCTATACCTCTGACCAGACAGGAGACAACCCCTCAATTGCCAGCTGTCTCCTGAGACCAGAGAAGAATGATCTTTGCTCCCAGGTCTCATCTGCTGCATTTGTCACACCTCTCCCAGGCTCAGCACCTGAAAGTCACTCAGTTTGCTTTGTCAGCTGCTTTCCAGATCCAGAAAGACCAAGCAGCCCTGCTCAAGAGTCTATGTGAGAAGGCAGGTGTAGATCTTCCTTGAACATCTCAAAGCTGAGCCATCATTGGTTATCAGGGAATCCTGTTCTGGTCCTCAACCCAGCAGCAAGGAGTCCTGTGCTTCAAAGGATCTGGAAAGAGCCCTCTGCCTCAAAAGCTCTCTCTAGTTTTGACATTAAGAATGCTACTGTCTTATCTCAGAGAAGAAGCCAAGAGATAGAAGGAAGGGGATATGGTTTTAAATGTTCGGGTTTTTTTCCAGAATCTCTCTTCCAGTAAAATTAGCTATTCAAATAAAATAATTAAATAGGATTATTAATAAATACAATATATTCTCAGATACTAAAAAAATAATATTTTAGACAGATTTTTATAAAATCCATATGCAAACTCCCTTTCTCATTCTCCTAGTTTTTGTGTGGCCTGCACATTTTGTTATCAACACCAATTGGTGTAGAGGTGGGGATAGGAAGGAAGAAGGAATATGAGAAAGTGTGTTTAGCCTTTATAACATTGTGCTGCAATGTGGCTAAGTAGTAATTCTGAGGGGGCATTTTCTTATTTCCGCAGGGGAAATGATGCAGTGTGGGAAGCAGAAGGAAGGTAAGAGAACCAATTACTTGTTTGCAAGACACAGTGTGAATATTTCTCCCCATCACTCTCTTGTTCTGCCTTATGAATGAAGCCTACTTATGAGACATAACTAAATCTTAAGATTAGTGAAGAGATGCTGCTGACTATAGAGTGGGTTCTGGCATTTTGTCCAGTGAAAGCTACTCATGACAAATTGACCCATCCATTCATGTGAATACATCATTCTCACGATTATGGTCATCATTCAGGAAGCCCTCTGCAAGAAGCACTGGCTGAGCACTACTGTGTGGGCATCAGTTGGTTTCCCCGGGCTTAGTCCTTAACTCACAAAGTTCTTACTCTCAGAAGTCTATAATGACAATAAAATAAGTGTTTAGAAGAAAGCTAAATTCACAGCATAAAATAAATCCTATAAAATGTATTAAGTAGGTCAATATTGCTGCTGAAATAAACATACCTAAAAATATATAAAGGCCCCCAAATATTAGGAGTTTCTTGTTCATATACTAACCCAAGAAGGAGGTGGTGGGAGGATCATTTGTTTGTTGCTCAACATAATGATTAAAGAATCCTAGTGGTTGGCAGCTCTGCCATCTTCAATGTATGGTTTCCAAAGTTGCTCTGTGGGTTGTCTTCATTCCTGTCAATCAGAAGAGGGACCATTATAGATGAACAGATAAGAGATGTTTAAGCAAACTAGTCTGGAAGTGGCCCCACCACTTCTACTTGAGTTCCATTGACTGAAATGCAATTATATGGCCCCTCTAACTGCAAGGGAAGCTGGGAAATCTAGCTCTAGGCCTAGGGAGAAGAGAAATAAAGTCTCTGCTTCATGAGGTTAAACCAAAGTTAACTGTACATACAAAAATACCAGTTTACAATAATATAAATATGGTTTAACAGTAAGGATGATCCATATTTAGATAGAAGCAATGATGAAATTGTTCAGTACTTTTACTTTTTCTACTCCTATAAACCACACTTTCCAAATGCTCAGCATGGGCAGCCTGCTGTTAGCAAATGGCATGTTTTTCCTCTTGAGAGCAATACTTCAGGTCACTCCAGCTTTTGGTGGAAAGAAAATAAGATTAGGGAAAAAAGTGATATATTTGGGAGATATCTAAACTTTTTTCTATTTTATTCTTTAGTAGCAGAACTTCTCTTTGACTTTCCTTGGTGAGATTTGCATTGCAGCTTTGCCATGGGGAACAGCATCAGCAGACCTCTCCAATGCCATGCCCCAATTAAATGTCTGGCATTCGCACCAAACATACTAATCAAACTATATCCCTAAGCGTTAAAATCTTACTTGGAATAACACAAGGGAAGAATGTCGTCAACAATGAATTCTGGTTAATGATGATGCTCATGTCCTATATAAGGGGCATTGAATTCTGCCGCTGAGATTGAGGAGTTCACTTGGTTTTTCTCCTATGGTAAGCCTAGTTTTTAGGCTTTTCCTTTGATTTAGCTAGCAATATTTTCCAATTATATATTTCAATATTTTAATTGATATTTTGCTTAAATTACTTAGATTCAGGATCTTTTGCTCCTATCTGAGTAAACTAACTCAAACACCATCTGAAATCCATCCAGCTAGAGCCGTCCAGGGAAAATGTGACATTGGACCCACATTTGTAGTTAAGAGATATACGTTTTTAGCCACTGTGATCAACTAGTCTTTTTTTTTTGCAAATAATTACTAAATGAATTACTAAATAGAATTGTGGGGATGTATGTTTTAGTGGGACCAGGTATCATCCAAGTAGGCAAAAAAAAAAAAAAATATTGTAGGATTCAGTAGGAAGGAAAATTTTGTCTATACAAGACCATGCCACATTTCTCAGCGACGTGTGGCATTGCTCCTATATGACTCTCACACATCCATTCCACATAAGGTTTAGGAAGCAAAAAGTCATAATTTCAGGAATCAAAAGCTTACCAGGTTCACGGCTTCAGCTTCTACCCAGAAGGAGAAATCAATAAGGACTGTTGACTATCTGTCTCCTTACTCTCCAGAGACTCTAGGGTTATGACCTCGAGGGCATAGTACAAAACTTAACTTTTCAGGCCAAGTGGCACCAGTTGATCATTAAAATTCTCATGCTGCAGCTATTTTTATTTTTATGGCTTAAAAATATTTAATTGTCACGTACCCTGAGGCTTTTTGCAATGGGTTATCTTACAAATAATTAATAATGAACTTTAAAGGCAATATTTTAATTTCTAAGCAATTTAACTGTCCAACTTTTATGTCTGTTGTGTTCACATCTTTGTCAGATAACTAAGAAAAGCAGATATAACAGATGAATGTAATCAGAGGTAACATAAAAGGGCCTAAGAAGAGGGAATTAAATTGATTAAGGCAGCAATTTCAAAATTACCATTTTAACAGAAAAACTGAATACATTTTCTAATTATTTTATAATTGGCCTATCAACAATTCATTTTGAATGTACATTTATAGCAAAGGCCTAAGGCTATCATATATGGATGTCAATCTCAGGTATGACAATGTAAATATCCTAAATTCATTAGAACTATCTGTATAACATGCACATGACAATCAAACTACTTCACTTCACAGTCAATGACCCTTGGTACTCAAGCAAAAGGAAGATTTTAGGTATTCTGATCATATTATGAACCTCGGAGATTTGCATATGTCATACCAATGCAAATTTGCATTATTATTGACGTTTCCATTCTGAAGATAATATTACTACTTATCTTTCTTATTACTACTTATCGCTCTCTCCTCTTCCCCTTCCCCCTTCCCCTGCTCTCCCCTCTCCCCCCATCTCTATCATCTGTCTATCTCTATCTAGCTCTAGCTCTTTCTTACACCTACCTGTGAAATCTAATTCAATGCTTACACTTATAAATATGCGATTCCAACATTTGGATTTTTCTTAATGCCTAATATAATGTACATTCCTTTTAGTTAGTAATATATATATTTATTTACTTATACATACATTAGGTATTATATTGATATGTCTATTGATCTATCTTCTTAAATAACAAAAATCACAAAAGGGAATCTTTGTCACTATTTTATGTTTAAGATATTTGAAATGCTATATTGATAAGCTCACAGCTAAATTGAATTTAATGAAAATTAGTTCAATTAAAAATTGAAAGATGGGAAACACATACAAACCTGTAGGAACAAGAGAATCAGAAAAAGAAAGATTCTCAAAGTCTTCCTAGTGTAACTCCTGGACTGAAAAACGTCATGATAACCTTTATTATCAGGAGGAATCCACTGATCTCCAATCAGACTATGATTTCAGATTAGCTCAGTCTCTTTACCCAAACCTCTTTTTAAGAGAGAGATTCGGGGAAGCAAGTAGTTACACTAACGAGCTGGGAGATGAGCAGACTACCAAGGCCAGATGTAGATTAAAGGATCATGATTTGGCAAGGCCTTGGCTTGGGTTAGTAACAAGCAAAGTCTAAAGACTGCATTCAGAAGAAGTGGACTGAGGATTTTCAGGATGTTGAAACCTTAAGCCTCTGTCAGGAAGGGGAAGAGTAGATACTTATGGTACTTATGATACTTATGGTACTCTCTAGAAGTATACTTGGGGCTTTAAGATAGAATTAAGATAAGATTTTTTTTAAATCTTTTAAAATTTTTAAAATCTTTTTTAAGATAAGAATTTTCTCTTACTAATAAGGATTACTTTTCCTGTAATGACATTGATGTATTATTGTGCTAACCTATCCCATCCCCACTATGAAGAGGAAGAGGAAAAGAGGAAAACAGTTTTACTAGTAATAAGATTGCTTTTTTTCCTCTGTCTCTCTATCAGATCCAAAGCATTTTTTGGTTGTATGTATTTCCAACTCAGAGTCTTTGATTTCTCTTTTTCTTTAAGACCCACAGTGAAATGATCAGCAAATGCAGATATCCCTACGTTAAGTTACATCCGTGATCCAAATTTATCTTACCATATTCACTGCTAACCACTTTCTAGTACTTCCCCTTCTTTGCCATGACATAGGGAGATTGAGACTAATTTTATCAACACTGGGATGAAAGGACAAGGCGGCTCACAGCTGAAGTGAAGGGCCACTGGGGACAAGTATATTTAGATCACCAAACTGCCCTTGGGGCCTGAGAAGACTGAAACGACTCCACATAACTTGGAAAACTCAGCTCTAATCAAGCCACCATTATCAATGCTGGAAGTATGGCAAGAGCCTTTAGTCCAGTCTTTCGACCCTGACTCATTCCTTGGTCAGAGCAGCTGGGGTTATCATTTGAATCATACTTAAAATCTCATCATTCCCAGGCCTAAAACCTTCAAGTTGCTTTTCCATTACAAGTAGAGTTAAATCCCAACTATAAGACCCATTATAAGGCCTGTCTTCTGCCAACCCTCTCCAACTTCTTACCGCTGCTTGCTTTTACCATGCACCTGCTACATTCTTAGTTGTACCTTAGAAGTCCCTTGCTTATCTTCTTTTGGTAAATTTTCAGCTGCTCCTTTTCATTAGAACAGTCCCCCCAGAGCTTCACTACCTTGTATATTTTATATACAACTTAATTCAAATGACATTTCCTTAGAAAACTTTCCTATAGTCCAAACTAAAATAGCTTCCTATACAAGTTACTCTCTACCATACCATCAATTTCATTTTCCTCATAGCTCATATCGACCAGCAAACTTTTCGTGTATATTGATTTATTGATTTTTCTGTCTTCTCGCAGTAGAATATAGGCTCTTTGAGGGTACAGATTTAGTCATGAAGCTGGAAGAATAGCATCTGATTGACAATAGGTGTTCAAAATTACACGTTGATGGCTGTGATCTGACCTGACTTGAGCAGCTTCAATCTTCTTTAAGCCTCTTATTTCTTTTCTTTGAATTGGAGCTAATTGCACTGTTACACTATCATTGTGTAGATTTGAGGATTAATTGACATATTTAGGTGAGAACGTTTAGTGTTCTACAAAAGGCTAGATATATGCAAGGGCTATGTTGCCATGGTATGCTGGACCCAGTTCTAAGATTGCAACAGTTATGAAATTTTCAGAATTTTTGTGAGCTGGCTTAAATCATGTTGTAGCTTGAGAGTGACCATGGTAGAAGTTAATACATCATGGAAATCAGAAAATACTACAAATCAGGACCATTTTATCCTGAGAGATCTGGATTGTTAAATATTTACCAGCATATCATAGAATTCCAATTACATTAATAAATATCCTCTTTATTACCAATATTACAAAGTGTACATTAAGAAGAAGTAGAAAATTTAAAAGTCACAGCTTCATGAGTTAGAAACCAAAATAATATAGAGAATAGTTTTAAATCATATTTTATTTAATTGTGGATTTGTAATAACTAAGTTATAATATACTTTTGTCATCAAATCTAATATTTTACTACTATGTTCAAAGAAGTCAGAACTCTGTGTTTAGACATAGCCATTTCAAAGGAAAATTTACAAAGTCAAGATGTTACCTTTCTCATACAAGCCTTCTTAAAACTCTAAGACAGTGGTTCTACTATTTCACTGGACATTAGAATCACCTGAAAAGCTTTTACAAATTTCATCGTCCATAAACAAATGCCCATGAGCAATTAAAAATCTGAATTTCTCATGATTGAACCTGATACCAGTATCTTTTTACACTTCCCAAGTGATTCCAACATATAGACAAAGTTGAGATCCACTATCCTAAGGCATGAGAGTCTTTAAAACTGGGCAGCATGCCTAATAGATATGGATATAGAAATGAATATAGATATAGATGGAATATTTCTACTTAAACCTTATGCCAGTCAAGTTAAACTTTTATAGATACATTATGTCATTATCTCTGAAGTATATTTGGTTGAAATCCAAGGAAGATAAATGAGCAGTCTTCTTAGAAATGGCTTAATTTGGCAGACACCACTACTTCCATAAACAAACTGTTCAACGAAATCAATTCTTGAAATCATTATAACTTTAAGAATAGAAATTAAAAAACTATGTGGCAGTTGTGATATGTAGCTGCAGTAAATATAATGGAAACACTTGTACTCATTTCATTATGAACCACATTATTTCTCAAGGTGCCTGTTCACAATTTTAAACAAATACCATGGCAGGTTGGCTTATCCATTATCTTCTACCATTATCTAAATATATTCTCCTAAGACAAGAATGAACTGCCATTATATACATAGAGGAATCTCTAATAGTGTCAATTAAAATGGATAGGGTGTCAATTGTTTTATTAAATGAAATCAACAACTGCCAAAATATTTCAGAAAAATATTCACGACCACTTCAAAATGTGTTTATCTATAAAGATATGTTTATATTTTTATCTATCTCTCTACCTACCCACCTACCTATCTATGTAGATTTAGGTAAACACATTTTAGGCTACAGAGTAGTTACTGTTGCTGTTTTCTAATATCTGAGACTTGCAGAATGTGTTTGAAAGCAAAATAAAGACAGTTGAATTAGAATAAGTAGTTTCAAGACACTTATCACAAATTCCATTGTGAACAATTTCCATTGTTATCCCTGTATTATAGGAACTTGGTGTATGTCTTGAAATGTGTAAACTGAGCCAATAAAGACTCATGAATTAAAGATTTTAACATCATTGTTTGCTATTTGTTGCTCTGAAAGTGACAAAATTGAATAGACAACATTTTTGTTTTATTCTCAGTCATTCCCTTTTTCTCCAAATAATGATGTGGTTCTTTCCTTTTATGTGTAATACAGATTTAGAACAATGCTGCATTGTAAAGTTGTGTACCTTGCAGAATACCCAAATGTATAAAATTTAGCTTGCTTTCAATTAGTTTGTTATAATAGGTTAAAAACTTGCTTTAAAAAGTATCCCTGTTATTTGAATTATCATAGATATTTATTTAGAAATCCTTACTTAAAGGAAAGAAATATTGGAAATTTCACATAAAGCAGATTTCTTTATATTTTCTATTCCACAATGATTTTCTTTTATAAGATTTGAGGTATGTTCTTATGGAAATTTTTTAGTTCCACCCAAGATAAACATGAAGAAAACAGAATTTTAAAATTCTGAGAAACACCTTTAAAATGTTTAGAATTATTTAATGTTAAAATGTTAGATCAAAATTGATAAATTTTTAATAATTTGCAGCTTATCTGGATCATGTAAATAT
Organism: Equus quagga; assembly: GCF_021613505.1. Lineage (NCBI taxonomy): Eukaryota > Metazoa > Chordata > Mammalia > Perissodactyla > Equidae > Equus > Equus quagga. The sequence goes on from NC_060269.1 coordinate 26,512,065, forward strand.
TGAAAATTATAAGGTTTAAAACCAGATAATCATTATTTTAGAAGATTGTATAGAAGGATACAGACAGAGAAACTTGTGCATAATCCTTGACTCCCTCTGTGAATCCACTTGCCAGGTCACCTGACACACTATCCAACCATTTTCATGATGTACAGTCATACATTGAGCTTCTATTGGATGGTTCCATGTGAATGCTTCACAAACACTTCAAATACTGGTCCAAACACATATTTCCATTCAAATATGCTAACAGCCTGTTTTCAGATTGGTGCAGAACAATACTACTACCTGGAAACTGATTCTTTACATTAAGACACTAGATTCACCTTGAATTCTAGAATTAAAAATGAGTTAATTTTATGAAAATATTTCATCATATTTAATTATTTCTTCTAGAAACTAAATATAAATTTCACGTTTATCTAAGTAATTTTGATTCAAATTTTGAAAGTAATTAATTAATTATATCCATTTTCCTTTAAATTATAATATACAATTTTTGAATATGTGAAAGAACTAACATTTTGGGAAAATATTGGTAATTATATTTTTAATACTTATCTTTAATTTACCTGTTTTATGAAACTATATTCAAATTTTATAATCTGAAGATATATTTACTTATTATTTATAATCTTTTAAATCTGAACATTTTGAAAATATTTTTATCACTTTAAAAGTATATACCAATAGTTATTGCCAATAAAGCACAAAATAAGTAAACTCTTCATTAAGAAAATATGAGTGATTTTGTCAAAATGAAAGCAAGAAAAATAAGTTGCATGAAAAACACAAAATAACTTGTAATAACATATAACTTGAAAAATATATAATTTTAGAATTATAAAAGTCTCTGTTTTCTCTCTTATCCAAGCAGTGCCTACCCATCAACAGAACACCTGAACTTGTACAATATTCTTTACATTCAGTTGTCTTTGATATGTTGTTAAATTTGTGTAATTTAACAACAATGACAGTTGCACACATATTCGTTAATTTCCTAGGGCTGCTCTTACAAAGTACCACAAACTACATGACTCAAACCAAAAATTTATTCTCACAGTTCTGGAAGCTGGAAGTCCAAAATCAAGGGATTGGCAGGCCATGCTCCCTCCAAAGCCTCTAGAGGGAGAGCCTTCCTGGCCACTTCTAACTTCTGGCAGCCCCAAGGGTTCCTTGGCTTCTGACAGCATAACTCCAATCTCCACATGGCCTCCATTTTCACATGGCCATCTTTCACCTTTGTGTGTCTCCATGTCTTCATATGGTGTTTTCCTTGTGTATCCATCCAAATTTCCGTCTTCTTATAAGGACATCAGTCATTTGGAGTAAGGACCACCTTAATGACCTCAAGTTTTTTTGACTAAATCTGCAAAGACCCTTTTTCCAAATAAGGTTCACAGGTACCGGAAGTTAAGACTTTACCACATCCATCTGGGTGGCAGAAACGCAATTCAACCCATAGCAACATATTTTTCAGCTTCTTGTTAGGAAGTTATACTTGTTGAGGTAAAAGAATAAAATTTTACCATTTAAATTCATTATATTAGTTAATTGTAACTTCTGAATTTTAGACGTGTGATATGTGGGACTTCATTTGTCCTCTTTTCCCTGGCCCCCAAAATATTTAGGATGAACTTTACAGCTAATAAAATTGATCACATTTTAATATCTACAGTGGAATAAAATAGTTGTGATTTAGTTCACAAAATTTCTGATGTAGAAATAGCATGTTAAATTTTATATTAGTCTTTTATTCCAGGGTCCTGTGCAAAAACTTACCTGATACTGTATTCAGTAAATACTTGCTGAAAGAACTTTAAAAAAATAAATAATGTTGCCAAATTTGGAGAGAGAGAGAAAAAAGGAGAGGGGGAGCAAAACTATTCTTTCTCTTCTTTTTTAAGTAACCATGGGACAAACATTTGGCTACTTTTTTCTTGTTTTTAAATTCTTACTGGCTTAGGGACAAACATTTGGCTACTTTTTTCTTGTTTTTAAATTCTTACTGGCTTAAAGATTTTTGACATATTACATTCTAGGGGAAGAAGTTTTGATGACTCATTTCTGTTACCTGTAGGACTCAAAGAAATCTAGAATTGGAAGTATGCAAAAACTTAAAATGCTTTGTTTTCCCTAACTTAATTTTAACAGTTATATATAAAATAGCCCATAATGAAGACTACACAGTGATGTAAGAGTCACAGAAGCACTGATCTGCATCTCTTTGGCTCACTGATGCGTCCATCACACTAGCATTGCCTGGCACACGTTAGGCATTCAACTGTTATGTGTCGAATGAATTGATAGCATACGTAATTCTCTTATGAGAAATATTTGAAGCACATATTTGTAGTTGGAATACTCTTGTAAAAAAGCAGAATATCTAGAAGGGATCTTAGAGGTGTTTAATAAAATTTATTAAAGTGATGACCTAATCCCATTGTCCCAGAACCGTCTGTTTGTCCTTTCATCGTTGCCTCTCCTTAGGTGGATGGGCTGTTGTCATATCACAGGCGATAAGCAGATGATAAACCCAATATTTTCTTCTTTTTAAATTTTCTAATGGCTTGCATATGTAAGAAAGAGAAACTTACATAAGAGCTATAAACTTAGTGAAATGAAATCATTAATGAGCTTCTCTTAAAAGCTTCTTTCCTTGAAGGGAAATGAACTTACACTGAGGAAGAGCTGGCTCAAATTCTAATAGTAACTAGGTCAACTGACAACACATTAGGTCTCTGCAAAAAAAGGAAGAAAGAAAAAAAGTGAGGAAATTAAAGAAAAGGTTGCATACTATTTTAAATTTTAATTAAATCCTATTATTAAGAAAAGTACCCAGATATTTACTTGCTCAGACTATTTCATTGTTAATATGCATTGAGCAAAAAAGATAGACTAGATTTTTTAAATAAACTCTTTTATTTTAGAAAGTTTCAGGTTTACAGAAAAATTTCAAAGGTATTACAGAGTTCCCATATAGCCCAAACTCAGTTTCCCTATTAACATTTTACATTATATGGCACATTTGTTACAATTGATGAACCAATAGCAATACATTATCCTTAGCTGAAGTCCACCATTTATTCAGATTTTCTTAGATTTTGTCTACGTCCTTTTGCTGTTCTAGAATTCTATCCAGGTTAGCACTTGACATTAGTCAGCATGTCTCCTTAGGCTCCTTTTGGCTGTGCCATTTTCTCAGATTTTCCTTGTTGGGGATGACCTTGTCAGTTTTGAAGAGTACTGGTCAAGCATTTTGTAGACTGTCCCTAATTGGGACTTATCTGATCTTTTTCTTTTTCTTGCAATTAAATATGAGTTTTTTGGAAGTAGACCACAGAGGTAAAGTGCTGTTTCATGGGAAACATCATTATCTCATATCAATAGTACATATTATCAGCATGAATTGCACTGTTGGTGTTGGCCATGATCACTTTGCTGGGGTAGTGTTTGTCAGGTTACTCCACGATAAAGTTACTCTCTTTTGCCCCTTGCATACTACACTCTTTGGAGTAAAATTAATATGTGTAGCCCATAATTAAGGGAAGGGATTTATGCTCTACCTCCTTCATATCGGAGAAACTGCATGAATGATTTAGAGTTATTTTACATGGAAGACTCGTCTATTCTCCCCTATTTATTTATTCAAATAATTATGTCAGTATGAACTCATGGATATTTTTATCATACTTTGAGTTATAATTCAATACTACTTTATTTAATTTGTTGCTTAATTTTTTCCCAGCTTTGGCTATGGGGAGTCCTTTCTGTTGACTCCTATGTTCCTTTGACATACACCCATCACTGTCTGTGTATTTTTCTTTTCCTATTTTTCAGCACTACAATATGATCCTCGTTCTTTTAGCATCCTATCTGGTCCAGTCCTAGAATCAGCCATTTCTCTGAGGAGCCCTGGTTCCTGACATTAAGAAATGGTGTTAGAACTCAAGAGTTGGGTGCTAGAATGTTTCTAGGTCCTCTCAGCTGACAGGGTAAGGAATGTGTATTTACTAACTCTGTATGTACACATATGTATAAATATTTGTACATCTAACCATCTGTATCTATATTAAGCTAAACAGGAGTTCTTATTGATATCTCCAACCCTAGGCCTCTAGCACATGGATCAGGCTAGCTTCCTCTCCTTGCTTATTTGTAAACTCCCTCTCCAACAGTGAGAAACCTGGCTCATCCCATGCACCTTCCATTTATTTAATTGTTCAATCCTACTATATGTGTAAAGTAGTCAGAATTGTTAACTAATACTCATAGGAAATGACTTTGTCAACTAGAGTATAGTGCATATGTACAGTACCTTTAACCTTTAGTCATACAGACTCTATTTCCAAAGTTACATAGGTCAACACGTTATCCTCCACGCCCTCAGTGAGATTGTCTCATAAAGTCAGATTGTGTTATCACATTCTGCATTCCGTCCTGGGATCCCCTGACCTCCTAAAAGAAATTTCTTAAAATTTGCAAATACTGAGATTCATACTTTGTGCTTTGAAGTTCCATGAGTTTTGACAAATGCATAATGTTTTGTATCCACCATCACAGTATCACACAGAATAGTTTCACTCCCCTAAACAAATCTGTGCTTCACCTATTCGACACTTCCTGCCCCCAACCCACGGAAACCACTGATCATTTGAGCATCACTATAGTTTTGTCTTTTCTAGAATGTCATATAATTGGAATCATATATTATATAGTCTGTTCAGATTGGCTTCTTTCACTTAGCAATATACATTTAAGATTCCTCCATGTCTTTTTGTGGCTTGGCTGTGCATTTGTTTTTATAATTGAAGAATATTCCATTTTTGAACGTGCCACAGTTTCTTTATCTGTTCACCAAATGGAAAGCGTCTTGGTTGTAATGTTTATCAACATATTATAGTCAAAATAAAAAATTTGTGCTAAAATGAACAATCACATGCACTGGTAGAGTTTTATTTTCTGCTACTTTTTGTGTAAGAATCTTACTCCCAACACACACTGGCAGGATATGATTCAGAATCTTTGAATCAACCAGAATTAAATTCATGTTTAAATGCATGCCAATAAAATACAGTGAGCCTGTTTTAATGTGGTGCCTTTGAAATTTTTGCATTTAGTAATATCAATTTCTTAATAGTTTAGTGTTTACAACTATTTATTCACAGCAACAAAGAATATCCAAATTGGAGTCTTTTCTAAAGGAACATAGTTTTCATGCAATTAAATATGTAGTTCAAAGTAACTAAAATACTTTTCATTTGCCCAAAGATCATTTCCTAAATGAGTTGGTTAAATTCCATTCTCAAGTGCATGAACTCATTGTGACTAATTATTTTCATACTCAGGAAACATGGCATTATATTTATAAACCTAATCCTTATTTGCCTTTAAATACATGTATACATGATTTATATCAATGACATGTTTTTAAAGGCATATTAATATTTTGTGTGATTCATTTATTTTGAAAGCAATTTTCTTTTGAGAGGTGTATTTTTATTTTCATTGTTTTGTTCCCATAATTGAAGGGCTGTAACCTCAGTATATTATGAATGTTGTCTGTCTAACACAGAGCAAGAGAAGAACTTGGTAGATTAAGAAATTATAATAGTAATGATCAAAATATATCATGCTGGAGAAATATATTTTAACATAGTTACATATGCATGTATCTTTATAGTCTAGTAAGTATCTTTGTATAACATTTGGTTTCTAAGTATAACTATTTGGCTAAACTTTTGTTTCTGAAATATAATTTTAGGTTATAGAAATGCATGCTAAACAATTTAGATAAATAGACCTGCACTCAAACATTTGAGATATTCCTCCTCACACTGATCTATTAAGATCATGATGGATCATTGTATCCCAAAGAACACCGATTAATATTTGCTCTCTCATGATAAAGCCATGACCTTGGTTTATCACCTGAGGTCAACATAGTAACATTTTTCTGCCTTAATTAATTTACTCATGGGCCACCATATTATTTGGAGATGATCTTATGAAATGTAAAGTAAACATTTCCTGACCTCGTCTCTAGTAGCTTTAATAATATGTCCTGGGCCAACCTGGTGGTGCAGTGGTTAAGTTCACACATTCTGCTTCTCGGTGGCCCGGGGTTCACAGGTTCGGATCCCGGGTGCGGACATGGCACCGCTTGGCAAAAGCCATGCTGTGGTAGGTGTCCCGCGTATAAAATAGAGGAAGATGGGCATGGATGTTAGCTCAGGGCCAGTCTTCCTCAGCAAAAAGAGGAAGATTGGCAGCAGTTAGCTCAGGGCTAATCTTCCTCAAAAAAAAAAAAAATGTCCTCACAGGAAAAGATATTCTACAACCAACTAACATATTGAAATGGATGGAGAAGACTTCCAGGATGACCCTCTGATTGTTTCTCTCCTTACCTAACATGGGCCATGTCTACATGACACAAACCACAGTGACATTAGTGAAAATATATTAGTCAACTGTCTTGTTCCCTAAGTGGAAATCAAAATACCAGGCTTATATTTTCACATTTTAACTGCTTAAATGTTTGTATCATGTGGACATAGCTTGGGGATTTTCTACCAGCAGCACTATACATTCCTTTCCAGCATGAAAATCAAACCATCAGGGACCACTTTGGCATTGACGTGGTCCTTGATGTCCAGTCATCTTTGTGTAATGTGACACCTGCTGATTGATTTTGTTCCCAGTATGATATTTTTCATCATCTTATTTTCTAAAACCATAGAAGGTGAATCATCTTTAACAGGGCCTCAGAAGTACAATTCAATAACATTCAGCTTAAAATTCTAATCAAAACATATTTAGTAGAGTGATGAGAAAAATGTATGCTTTGTTTATGTAGTAGGAACATACGTGCATTTAATATAAATACATATAATGAGAATGAGACAAAAATATCTTTTCTTCTCATTAAATATGCTGTTGCTCACAATTAGAGAGGGAAATTTGTTTTTCAGGCTTAATAAAAAGAAGTGTATAATAATAAAAGTATTATATTCTAGTTCTCTCAACACATATATGGAATGTCCATATCTGAAAGGAGAAAATTTAAGAAAAATATCCTTGTTTACACCACAAGAAAAGGCAAACTAAGGTTTCAATATAGAGATATCTAACCCCAAAACCTATGCTCCTCGATTACACCATACTTCTTTCTGTTACTTTAAATTTTAATAAGAGGGAGACAAGTACAAAATTTCATGCAATTATGGTAAAACCTGGAGTGGTGTAAGGGTCATGTGCAGGAGAGAAGGAAGCATTTCCCAGATTGAAGCAGGTAATAATGGACAAAGGCAGCTCAGGCAAACAGTCTGTAGAGTTTTTAAACCTATTTGCATTGTTGTTCACTAAACTGCAGTCACAGGCACAAAATAATTGTATTCCATACCAATGTCTCTCTGTTACTTCAATTTTAATTGTAACAACATACAGAACTTCTGTGGACCACCGTGTGAGACAAAGAAAATTACCCCAATGTGTACAATCCTTATATTTATACACAGCATGTAAATTGTATCACTAAAAACACAGAGTTTGAAGACATTAGGTCCATCCAGGTCAGAGGCCAGAAGAAAAAGAACAGGGAGGCAGACCACTGGGTGTGTAAACTCTATGAGTTTTTATTAATTAATTTGAGGATGACCTAATTTTCAATGATCTCTTTAGCACGTTTTACTCGTTTCATCCCCATATGTTCCTAATAACTTATCTAACCTAGCTAGTACATGTTTGCATTACTCCTGGAAACATTCTGAGAATGATAGCATTTCCAGTGAATTAGGCATGCCTTTTATTCTTGGGGGACTTCTGTGTTTAAATGAATACTCACACGCTTCATTACAGTATCTCTAAAATACATGCAGACCCTGAGGCATACCAAATTACTGAATTAAGGTGACATAATTCTCAGAAAAAGAGTTCAGTACTTCACTCCTAAAATATACCTGTGTCTCCAAGGTTCTGACTAATTTATATTGCTAGGGGAACTGCCCCAATTTACTTAGGCTTTCAATAAAATACCTACAGCTGCCTCCAGCTACGGCTCTGATTTGGGACAGCAGTACCAGCCAAATTAGTGTCATCATAGTGTCATTATTTTTAATAGATCTTCACTTCATCTGAGTGAAAAGATTAGGACCCAATCTAACTTGTTACATTTGTTGTTACTGGGAGAGCTCACCATGCTTCCAAATGGCAGATTAATATTAGTTTGCAGCTGCACCGAAGATAGTATGTTCTTTGATGTATAAATAACACCATCTAGAAGGTTCGCACGGTTTTCTTTGTCTCATTTAGTGGTCTGAGAATTCACAGAAGTGCAGAAGATAGTTAAAATTGAAGAAATGGTGAGATGTTGTTAGGCAATAAAATCACTTTTTGTGTGCCCATCACATAACAAAACTAGATTCTTACCTCTTGACTGAAATGAAGTGAGATGATAGAAATGTATTTCTAACGAACTAACAGGGGCATTATTTTCGTAGCTTTTCTAAAAGCTAAGTTATAGGGTGGTATTTATGCTGGTCTCCCTGATATCAGATGGGTGAGGCTGAAGGATGTGGTTTTAAACACTGAAAAGGAAGAATTCTGCCCAATCGTCAGAGTCAGCTACAGGTGGAACAATTGGCTCTTGGTTTTCAGTTGATTTGAGTCAACTGTTTACAACCTTGAAATCCAGCTGTGCGTTGATGCATTGATTAACTTGAAAGCTGCAATCCAAAATGGAAGCAGGTCGTTTATATCTGGTAGGCAACAGAAAATGTATATATGACCTTATGTGGTGTAGACAAAAACTAATCCATGTAGTGTTTCTTCTTATTTTTATTATCTAATCCCCATGGCAAAGAAACTAATCCCAGTAAGCAAACATCTGTACTTGAAAAAGCTTTAACAAGACACTGGGTCATTCTTCACCAGCCAGGGGAGTCTGCATATAAACAGGGAGCCTCAGCAGTCAATTGATTACCTTTTCTAGAATGAGGAAGATAATGTTGATCCCGGAAGTGGAATCTGCTTCCCCTTGTACCATAAAGATTAAATCTGTGATTGCTTCACTCTCTCATTCATAGATTGTCTCTACGTTATCCAAGATTTGGAAGTAACCACTTTCTCCCCTCTTATATTCAAAAGTAAACCTCTTTTGAGATAGGAACTTATTATTTAGTAAAATATTTCCCCCTAAAACACTAAATTTCTATTTTGTTTTCTATTCTCAAAGTTAACAAAATTAAATTATTAATTCTCTACTAGTTTACTGATAGTTTAAAATGATACTATTTGTGATTTCTTTTTTTTTTAAGATTGGCACCTGAGCTAACAACTGCTGCCAATCTTTTAATTTTTTTCTGCTTTTTCTCCCGAAATCCCCCCAGTACATAGCCGTATATTTTAGTTGTAGGTCCTTCTAGTTGTGACCTGTGGGATGCCACCTCAGCATGGCTTGACGAGTGGTGCCATGTCCACACCCAGGATGCCAACTGGTGAAACCCTGGGCTGCCAAAGCAGAGTGTGTGAACTTAACCACTCAGCCACGGGGCCAGCCCCTGTGATTTCTGATTTATTCTCTCTCATTTTCCTGTTAAAATATTCATGAAAGTCCAAAAAATAAAAAGAGGCAAAATTTCAATGGTACTGTTAAAGTTTACTGGGCAACCATGTCTTGGAGGCAAGAGGACACGTTCAAATGATGCCTGACAAACTGTAGAAAATTCCATAGAAAACAAACTAAGATACCTCCTTTTTCTCAGCCAATCCAATACCTAGATGTAAATAGCCAAAAGTATGCATTTTTTTGGCAAACCTGAGGTAAGGAAGCCAATATGCTCTTTGTAAGAAAAAATGAAATCAAAATGACCAAATAAAGCTTGAGCAAATACAGATCAATCAAAAACAAAGCAAAATAGCAGACATTGTGATAAAAAATGCTTGCTATAGTGTGAAATGCATGAAATCCAGCAAAGATGATAATATTTTCATTAAGCACACATTTAACAATGAAGATTTTATAGTCACAAACGTCTTTATCTGTTTTTTTGTTTGTTTTTTGAGGAAGATTAGCCCTGAGCTAACATCTACTGCCAATACTCCTCTTTTTGCTGAGGAAGACTGGCCCTGAGCTAACATCCATGCCCATCTTTCTCTACTTTATACATGGGATGCCTGCCACAGTATGGCTTGACAAGTGGTGCATAGGTCCACACTGAGGATCTGAACTGGCAAACCTTGGGCCGCTGAAACAGAATGTGTGAACTTAACCACTGCACCACTGGGCTGGCCCCTTTATCTGTTTTAAAATCAGGAACACTTTGACAGAGTCACAGTTCACTGTGTGATTTTATGAGAGTTATGATTTTATCCTCTAATCAAATGGGAGCTGTATGTATGGTGCTTAAAATCTAGGGCCCTGGAGCCAGATGACCTGAGATTGCATGGAACCTTCAATTACTAAAGGTATGATGGTGTATAAATTGCTTCAGCATCCTAATACTAAATAATAATCCCACAATAAGATTATTGTAGAGATTAAATAAAATACACCTAATGTGCCTACAACTACTGCCTTTGCTTTGTTTAAGTGTTAGGGTTTATATAACAGATTGTTAAATATAAAAGGGATATAAACAATGACAATTAGTCCAACTTTAGTTTGTATGAAAATTACTTAAGAATGTGGATAGTGATGCTGATTTATGATATTCACGCCCATGGATTTTGATTCGCTGGGAACAGAAGAGGTACCAGTAATGACCATTTCTAAGAACCACCTTAGATCTATGAACCGTACTTTTAGGAGCATAGAACGGTCGATAATACAATATTGTTCATAAGATTGATTTTATTAATATATATTGAAAATTGAATGTTGCAAGGGAGAATCTATCATTATTTTATGAGTTATGGAACACTTCGAAAACTAGTTTTTGAAAAGGTGGCACACAGACACAAAATACAGTGACTTCACAAGATCAAATGGTAAAAGAAACAAAGTCCCCGACAAAAGCATAAAATCAAATTATCAGGATCAGGAATAAATAACAGAAAGTAACAACAACAACAATGAAATAAAGTGGAATTATTTTTTAAAACACAATTTGTGATTAATATCAGAAATCAATTTTATTGCCTATTAATAAAGTAAAAATCATAAAATTATGAAATTTCCAAACTGTATGATGCAGCCAAAGTTGTATTCAGTGATGTTACACTGTTATGTTTTTAAAGGAAAAAAATCATGTAAGATTCAAACTCAGCAAGTTAGAAAATTAAAGTAAAAAAATCTTTATAAATTGAATAAGGTGTGTCAATGTAAGAAGATAGAGAGATATATAGATATACATGCATATGACACTATTTGATATACAGAAAGAGAGAGAGAGGGAGAGCGAGAGAGAAGGGGAGGAAAGGGGGGAGGAAAGAAATTCTTGTATTCATAGAATCCTTATCTTAGTAATTTATGAAGATGAGAAAAAGTGAGTTAAATAACAGAAACAAGAAAATAAAGCATAATTCACTCTCAAAATAGTCCAAATTTTGGACATATCTAATCATTCAGTAATTATGTGTAATGAGGACTATCAATTTTTCATTTTTCAGAAGGAACCAAAGCTTGCAGGTAAAACTATAGGAACTCAGTTCTGGGTTTTTGAAAAATGGAATACCATTTTCCATGGGGGTTAAGATATAAAGAGAATATCAGATGTGTTCAAAATTACACCTGAACTTCCCAGAGATGTGCTGACACTACAATTTTTCAACTGTTGTTTTTGCATTGTAACAAATCAGTTTTCTCAGTTGAGGATAAGAAAAAGCAAGTATGTGAATTGCTTTTAGAAGTAATTTCTCTCCCCCTCTCTCTCTCCCTGTCTCTCTCTCTGTGTTTGTGTGACTCTGTGTGTTTACTTTATAAAGGTTTAATTGATTTATGTCTCCCATCTCAATTACACTCTTGGGAATGAGCAACATGATTAAAACATCAGCAAAATTACCTGCACTCTCAATATTTTTAAAACTTTTAGCGGCAGCCCCAGTGGACTAGTAGTTCAGTTCTGCACACTCTGCTTTGGAGGTCTGAGTTTGGTTCCTGGGGACAGACCTAGCATTCCTCTGTCAGTGGACATGCTGTCGCAGTGCCTCACATGCAAAAAGAGGAAGATTAGCAACAGATGTTAGCTCAGGGAAAATCTTCCTAGCAAAAATAAATAAATAAATAAAACTCTTGTTTGCTCTCTCCCCTCCTTCATGCCCAGATAGTTGTATTAAGTAAGTAAAATACTATAATCTTCCTGTTTATGAAATATATGATATGTTCTAAAATAGTTGTAAGGTAGTGATATCTAAAACAATCCTCATAACTTTTATTTCAGTATTTCTTTTTCGTAGATGAGAAAAATAGAGGTCAAGGAGACAACATGCTATTCTTTTACTAGAATGTAGACATTTTATGTAGCCAAAATGATCATTTCATAGTCATCTTCTCAATTTCTATGCCAAATGTCTTGGAATTGATAATTAATCTGAGAACTGATTTTTTTTTTTTTTGGAAAATCAAAAGTGAAAAAAGGTAAGAATGTCTTTAGCAATTATGATCTATGAAATCAAAGAAAATGAAATCTACATTGCAGGAGCTGAGGTATAAACATATTGGGGGGCTATCTGAACCAGGTAAAGACAGGAAGCTATGGCTTTGATATCCATGTAGACCAAGACTTTTAGGAATTGGAGCGAAATGAAATGGAACCTTAAGCTGAGCTACCTCCTGAAAATCAGAAGTCATGGAGTGTGCGTAAAAAGGAATCTGAAATATTTCTGGTCACTAGTTCAGGGAGCCACCAAGGTATCTTCCAGCCCTTCAGGGTCTCGGCTAAAATAAGAAACACCCCTGGGAAGTCAGGAACCTCAGGCAGATGTGGGCATCAAATTCACACCACTCTAATATTTTATGAATAACAAGTCGAGAAATTAGTCTGAAAACCTGTGAGTTTGAAAACTGAGAGCACTGTGGGTCCCATCCTGGGAAAAACATGAAACCTTCCTTTATAGATGTTTCTTAAGCCCAAGACACATGGGGCTTTCATGAAATCTACCCTGAGGATGAGCACACAGTCAATGTTTACAAACCGTATGAGGAGCCCCGCGATGAGGGAAAGTTAACAGATGGAAGAAATGAGAGAGTTTCCTCTTCAAGTAAAAAAATTCATCGGCATTCTAATCAAAATCACGCCAGGAATTTTAGCATAACATAACAAGCTGAGACTAGAATCCTAATGGAATTGTAACAGTCAGAAATAGTCATGGTACTTTTGGAAAAAAAAAGAGGTTTATTATCAAGCCATAGTAGTTAAAATTGGATAGATGGAATGGAATTCAAAGTTCATACCCTTCTGTGCACATATGATACACGATATATGATAAAAATGACATTGCACATCAATGGGAAAAGGATTGCATTAGGGTTCTCCAGAGAAAAAGAACCAATAGGATGTAAAATGTGTATTTGTATATACAAATATATACATATATTCATATGTATGTATATATACACATAAGTACACATATTTATATGTGTGTATATATGTGTGTGTATATATAATAAATATATAAAAAGAAAGGGGAGGGGGAGATATTTATTTTAAAGAGTTGGCTCACACAATTGTGGAGCCTAGCAAGTCCATGGTTTTCTGAGTATGTCTACAAGCTGGAGACCCAGGGAAGAGTTTACAATGCAGCTCAAGTCCAAAGTCAGTTTGCTGTCAGAATTCCCTCTTCCTGGAAGGAAGTCAATTTTTTCTCTCTCTCTTGAGGCCTTCAAATGATTAGATGAGACCCACCTACATTATGGAGGATAATTTACTTTCCTCAAAGTCTACTGATTTAAATGTTAATCTCACCTAGAAAATACCTTCATAGAACAGCTAGAATAATGTTTGTTCAAATGTCTGGGTGCTATGGCTTAGCCAAGTTAACACATAAAATTCATCGTCACAAGTCCAACCCTTGTCAACTTGGCACACTATACACCTCCTTCCATCCTTAACCTTCAAATAAAGACAATAATAAATAATTCTGCCTATCATGACACAATAGATGTGTTGAGTTTATATGATAGTATTTAAGTATTGTTAACTTTACATCATGATATTTAGGTTACAGGATATTAAGAAGAGTAGACATCACCCAAGGACTTAGCAGCCTCTTCTGGTGAAGGTTTAGTATGTTTTTGGTTGTACTCAGGATAATTGTATCATGTGAGACAGCAGTATGACTTTGTTACAGCGTTTGTTTTGGGATTAAGTGTAGCTTATGGAGATGTATATGGGTGCCAAATTGACAGACAAAATTCACCAGCACAAAGATAGTCAGGAAATGTTTTGTCTCATATTCAGAACAGTGCCTTCAACTGCCTGTTTGACATCTTTCTTGAAAGCCTCAAAGACTTTGTGCTCTGCATCACCAAACTGAACCCATAAGCCCATAGTCCCAAACTTGAGCATCTACGTAAAACGCAGCATTCCCCGTCCAGCCATGTAAACTGGAGGCGAAGGTGTCATCCTTGTGACTTTAGAGATAAAGATGAAAGGGAAATGTCAATTATCAAAAGCCCTGTTCTTAATCCCCTTCTAATTCTCTTTCTTCAACATGTTTATAATAATTAATTTTGGTTTCAGAAAGTTAATTAAATTTAATTAAATTAAGTGATATGATGATTTCTGGTATTTTTACTATTTTACAAATATAAATCCAAGTTTATTCCTAAATTATGCACATTTAAAGTACTTTTAACTAAAAAAAGTATTTAAACATTTTATTCAAAACATAGATCTATATGCCACAATTTTAGAATGTTAATATAAACTGCCTATAAAACTTTTACACTAGAAAGCTTTACATTTAAAATTAGTGGTAATTGCAGAAAACAATCTAATTTTAAATTTGACAACAAAAGTATTATTGAATATATGTCACTATCAAGAATAGCTTTTGGAAACATTTCTTGCATTTTAATAGAAAGATAACTGGCTCCTCAAGAATCCTGCTGGTTGTTCTCTTTGGTCATTTGCTCTTATTTTTATTTATTCTCTTTAAAAATTTTAGAATGTACTTATGCCTGCTATGTTGAAATTATCAGGCAAAAGTGGGATAGATTTGGTGTTTCCTGTACATATATACCTTGAGCTTTTGATTCCAAACTGATATTTTATTCTTTAAGACGATGTAAATATGAACCACTATAAAGCAACAGAAACAAGTGGACCAGTGAAGAGTGGTTAGGAGTGAGTAGACCATCCAACTCTTCCATCTAAGAACCGGAGATCTAACAACCAGATCTGAGGACTAAGATCTAAGAACCAGAGACAGAAGCAGCAACAGACGGTGCTGATGGAGTTGCTGCTCCTTTGTTGTGGTTTCACAACACATGTCGGTCCGTTTCTAATCAGCACCTCCAGCCCTGTGTTGAAGTGCTGTTTCCTACATGTTCCCTCATTAGTGCACTTGCCTCTGAGGTTTGAGATTGGCTCCTCTGTGTATCCTCAATACACACACAAAATGCCTTAACCAAAGAAAACTGTGTATACTACGTGTTTATAAGGGAGTGTTATAATTAATAAATACAATGAAGGGTGAAAATAAAAGGCATTAGTCATATGTGCATACTCTGTGAATTATTGCATTTTTGTGGATACTTCACATACAAACTATACATTTTATTAATAGCACACTATTAGAAAATAGACACTTTGAAACAAATGAATATTATTTCTGACATGCGGCTCTTTCAGGCAACAATTGCCACAGAACAAAGGTTTATCATATTTAAATATATTTGATTGATTTCATATCAACTTATCATATGCTGAAAATTAGCTATTACTATTACATTTATATGTTTACTCATTATTTAAAAAGGAAATCAAATTTTCACATATTTTATAGCTTTATTTATAAACTAATTTCCAAGGAAAACTTTTTCTCACTTGGCAATTCTGTTTTCAATTTTATGTATGATTTCATTGTACAAATATACAGATTTAGCTCAATATTCAGACTTCATGCAGGATAGCTATGGCTATGGATAATTTGGCAGAGCTTAATGAGGGCAAATATTGCAAAAGGCTAAGGGAAAACAAAAAAGAAGATGGTGTACATCTCAGGTCCTGTGACCATGGGTGAGGAGATGGGTGTGGTGTCTGTTACCATGCTGGGCCTGAGGAGAGAGGAACCAGGGAATAAAGACTCTGACTTCACTCTCCTCCAGCTTTCTGGGAAAGGATCTGCTGGACATCTACATTTTCCGAATAAAGATCGGACCTCACAATGATGTCTGCTGCTGGGAAAGGAAGATAAAATTCTAAGGATCAGTTCTCATAGCCTCAAAGAGAAAAATCAAGGTTATATACAAAAATATAAGGAATAATTGATGTCTTCAATGGTATAGTTTTGAATATTCTTACATCTTCTAGGCTAGGCTCAGCCCAGATGGGGTAGCCCCTTGAAGATCGAAGATCTGTATTACAGGGCACAGCAGAGTGGAGAAGAGTGGAGGGAGGGTCCGGAGGGGCAAGTGGAATATACCCAGAACAGCCTGTGTCTGTGACATTATCTTTATGTCATAATAATAAAGAAAATTCTTGCTTTGCTGTTATTCTGTATAAATAAACGAGGATACAATTATATGGATTTCCTGTAGACTATAAAACATAAACAGTAACTAAAATACATGTAAAAAATGTCTCATTCCTCTCAAGGTCCTTTTCCAATATATGTTCTACTTTCTATAGTGGTAGCTAGTTCACAGAATGTAAGCCAGGTATATGTTTTCTGGAGATGGTACCTGATTAAATCTGTCAACCAAAAAGGTGATCTTAGGTTAAAATGCAATTACAACCCATCCTCTAGTACATTTTCTTCACGGCTACTCAAATATTAAAAACTTCACACACCAACTCCCCAGAAAGTGGAAAGTCTCTGTGTACAATGCATATTCATTTATACCATGGGAGGGATCAACTCCCCCCTTTATCTTTGTGTATAACCTCAATTTTTTTTGAGGGGAAACTATGAAAATAGACCCTTAGAAATTTATCTTTCTTTCCTGGCAGCAGACATCATTGGTAAGTCCTACCTTTATTCAGAAAATTTAGTTGTGGTTTCAATATATTGATTCAGTAACAGGTTATTTTTTAAACCCACTAGCAGTTTCTCTATACAAAATTTAATTTTACTAGCAAAGAAAATGTGCACATAACAATTTGAATCCATAGAAGTTGGTCAGATTATGGTGCTACTGTACCACCAACCCAGAATTACACCCAGAGAAATGGAGTTGACATTTTGCTTTTAGAACAGTTACAAGTTCTTCAAAACAGTAAATGTATGAGAACTAATGAGGTGTTAATA
The DNA here is from genome assembly GCF_021613505.1 of Equus quagga. Classification (NCBI taxonomy): domain Eukaryota; kingdom Metazoa; phylum Chordata; class Mammalia; order Perissodactyla; family Equidae; genus Equus; species Equus quagga. The sequence goes on from NC_060269.1 coordinate 26,529,474, forward strand.
CATGAGCAGCGGCATCACCGCCTAGCTCAACAAGCCAGGTAAGCTAAGCAGAAACTCAGGGAAGGAGCAGATCGTTCTGTAGGTACACACTGAGGCGAATTTTCCAATATTATCCTATAGTTGGAAAACTCCAAGATGGAAAACAGGAAGAATACAACAGGGCATCCAGCAAGGAAAAGCCAGAGTAACTCTTCTGAGAATGACTTCTGGGGCTAACATGAATTCAAGGGGCAAATTCTCAGTAACACCCTCTGCCACAGCCCCAGATAGAAGCATTATCTACACGAGCACTCACTTTGGGCAGGACTGTTAGTCATAGGTAGAGAGTTTGAGACACCTGTTCACACAAAAATTTCATTTCAGTCAATAGTATCATTTCTTTATACTAATAAAAAAGAAAAAATATATAAAATAGAGATATTTTTGAAATCAATTGCCTAATGAAAGTAAACACACAAATACTAAATTAAGTGGAGTAAGGCGTTCGTTGATTCGAACATGTCACTTTATCTAAAGCATTAGTCCCCCAAACATGGAGTGATTTTTTTCATATAAATACGTTCTGAGAAACCAAAGATGTTGCCAATAGGTTGTTATTAAAGAGGAAAATAAAATCATGCTTACTTTATATAGTGAGCATAGCACAGAAAACAGATTTTAGATCTTGTAAAAGTGTAAATAACCTATTTTTTTCCTAATAGAACGATCATTAGGTTGAAGTCAGCACCCAGCTTCTTCTTTTTAGCAGTGAACTCATCTCTTAAAAGTACGCAGATGCTGGGGTCGGCCAGGTGGCGCAGCAGTTAAGTTTGCACGTTCTGCTTCGGCAGCCTGGGGTTCACCAGTTTGGACCCCAGGTCAAGCCTTGCTGTGACAGGTGTCCCACATATAAAGTAGAGGAAGATGGAAACAGATGTTAGCTCAGGGCCAGTCTTCCTCAGCAAAAAGAGGAGGATTGGTAGCAGAAGTTGGCTTAGGGCTAATCTTCCTCAAACAAAACAAAACAAAACAAAACAAAACAAACACAGATGCCTCTGATCTACCCCTGTAATTCATATCTATTGTTCAGAATAGGCTTGTGATAATGGTTATGGTGTCCCAATCCTTAAATCCATGTTCTTTAACGTTTGCATTCTGCTACATAGACTACTACTCATGTCTCTATACCCTTAAAGTAGGCGTTTACTATTCTTGTTTGGTGATCAGACTTTGTCTTGCCAGATGACAGCTGCTACAACATCAGAATATCAGCAGTTGTATATTCATGTTGAAGCTATAGCGGTTTTTAATACTTTTTTTCTTTAACCTTTCTTTAGACGACAATTAACTGGTTAACACACCACCATTTTACAGTATTAGAGCATGCAGGAAACTGACATACTGAGCCTTATGTTGTCTTGTAGTTGGTTTAATTAGATAGATTTTTTTTATAATGATTACTTCCTCTCACTTAAAGTTTAGCATGAAGTACATGTTATAATAGGAAAAAAGGCTCAATAGTAAGAAAGGGAAACTCTTACAGTTGATAATAGGAATTTGGTAGGTATTGTCTAAGATGGAAAGATAAATACATGACTATTATTCAGTTATCTGAATAGTCATGTATTTATCTGTCCATATATTCCGGAGTTAAGTTCTAAAAGGAACAACCAAAGGAGTTGAAAGTGCAGTCCGGGAAGGAAAAGGAGGATAGAACAAGAGGCTTGGATCGCTTATTATAAATTTATAGTATTCTGATTTTTCAAACCACATATTTGTACTATTTTAGTACAACAAATATTAAAACAAAAGATATCTTAGACAAGTCAGGTAAAAATAGAGCTGCAAGAAGATGTTCGTTATTGTCTTATATGTGTTAACAAAACCCCAAAGAATGTGCCTCCACGTACACAATATCTCACCAGGGACTCAGACATTGACGCTAACTGAAAGAAAGGTAAATGGAGAGGAAGGATGGTAAGGATGGTGAGACACTAAGAGCATGAGAAAACTGGAATATGCCCACAGGATGGATATAATAGATAATACTATTTCCTGAAGAGATCTTGAAGATCGTTTAGTCAAACTTTCTTATTTTACTAACACAGAAATCTGAAGATTAGAGAAAGCGAGTCAATTGAGAATGGTCACCCGTCAGTCAACGGCAAAATCAGACCTGGGCAAACTCTCTTTCTGTAGGTCTGGGACCTGTTACCCTCCACTGATGTAAAGTCAGATGTTGTCCTTCACCAGAGAGCTGCAAAGAGGATATTTTTCAAACGGGAGAAATTGTAGTAAGTGATATACTGCACACAGTCTCCATACTCAGAAGTATGTAGTTACCACCCAACTATGCACAAGATGGGGAAGCTGATCAATTTGGTCTATTCTGAAAATGTGTTCATAAATGTCCGTTTTGTTTAAAAATGATATATAAAAACATTTTAAATACCTTGAAAATACATGAAACATATACACACATGATGAGCCGTTTGATGGGTAAAACTTGAACGTTTTAATGTTTGCGACGTTCCTCTTTTCAATGTTTTGCAAGTTTGATATTTTACACTGAAAGTTTAATTAGTTTTGGGTGATGACATACTTTGAAAAATATTCTGATACTTCTGATAAAAATAGTTAGAAAAAGGCAGAATAATAGTTTGATACTGGCATGTAAACATAGAACAAAAAATAACAGTTCTTGGGGCTGGCCCAGTGGTGTAGTGGTTAAGTTCGCGTGCTCTGCTTTGGTGGCCTGGGGTTTTCGGGTTCGGATCCCTACACACTGCTCATCAAGCCATGCTGTGGCAGCATCCCACATACAAGATAGAGGAAGATTGGCACAGATGTTAGCTCAGGGCCAATCTTCCTCACCAAGAGAATAAATAAAACAAAAGTTCTATATGAATCTTTTTAACATACATATGTATATGCATTACATCTTCAAAGTTCAATCTATCATCTTCAATTAATATATTTCTTTTCATTTAAAATGAGCTACTTACTGAGGATTTATCAATGCATCACTGAAAATTCTCTTTAACTGTGTTTATGAAGTTCAGCATTATTTGTTAACATAGTTGGAAGTAGAATTGAGAAGAATTAAGAACTATATTAAAAAGGACTTTAGGGCTACTTGGAGTTTTAAAATTTTACAAATTTACTGAAAGAGAACGTAGTCAAACTAATTAGGTTAGTTAATGTAATTTTTAAACGTAAGTAATTTAATCTAGAAGTTAGTACAATTACATTATTTCTGCTTGATTACTTCAAGTCTTACAAAAGTGACATTGTCTTTTCAATATTTCCAGTCAGTTCAGTTTGCTCCCCACTGTTAGAATACCTATTCACTGCTTTGAAAATTTGTTTAAACATTTATTGGAAAGCTAAATGATACTAACTTATGAATCTTGTTCCAGTGATCTTCTAAATACAGAAATTGTTCTTTTTAAATTGAAAATAATACTCATGTGACCTGAAAAAAATGTGCTTTTAAAGCCATTCAGGACTATTTACAGAAAAAAAGTGTCTTGCAGCAATGTTTATCTATGATTCAGGTACAGTTCTCTGCCATAGAAATCTTTTATTAGCGCAAATCTTTAATGTCGCACTGTTTAAAATTTTCTTTAAAATTTTCAGTATCAAATTTAGTCTAAAATTTGAAACCAATTCCTCTCCACATTTACAAGATGTAAGTCATTTAGTTACTTAATGGATATATCTTGCTAACTGAATGATATGGCAAAATCTGATTTATTTATTAGAAACCATTATTAATTAACAGGAAGCTTATAGAGAAATTACCTAAAGACTTATGCAAGAACAGACTTATAGTTTCGTACTTGCTGTATGTAAGAGAATGCCTCTTCTTAGTGAAAAAAATTAAGCTGTTGTGCGTCTGGTAACATTTTTAGTGTATTTAAACATTAACTAAAATCATCACTTAACACATCTTTCTGCTATCGACTTTTAATGATTCCCATTTGACTCGTGATGAAGTTAGTTTTTAATTTTATAACTGCCACAAAGTCAAATAAGAAAAAATATAAAACACATAAAGCCCTTTTTAAATTAAGGGACAGAATCTCTCAATTTTGTCATTTTGATTTTGTGCCTACCCAGCGTATTTCTTCAAATAGGTAATATGAATGGTCTACGCTCTAGGTTAAGTTTAGGAATGTGCTAGCAAACCCAATGGACAACATTTTATTGCAACTTGGTCCCCATGGGAAATGAGAATAGATCAAATGATGGATAGGCGTTAAGAATAGAATAACAGTTGGAAGACACGTAAAATAAATATAAAAAGTGGTTCCAAGTCCTCAATCTATTATGAATGAGATGTTTTTCAAAACCATTGAAAATTAAGAAACAGAAGAAAATCCCAATGTGTGCTGTATGAAGGCATCTTTTTCCATTGGTTTCAGCTGATATATTTATTTGAGATTCTTTTACCTACTTTTCCCTCACTTTAACCTGCATATTTTTTCCTATGTTAGTTGTTTTCTTGTCTTGTTTGCTAGTACCCAGTTGAGAAACACCTACACGAAAAGAAACACTTTGATCATGTCTAAGACTTTCACTTTAAATGAGTAGCTTAAAAATATCTGCCATTTAGTCCTTGTTCTTGTTGCAGAAAAAAAAATGAATGACTAAATCATTGCCCCTTTTAGAGACTGGAAATTAAATTCCCTTTTTCTATACAGTGACACCAAATCTAATTTTGAATCATAGCATAACTGTTCTGTATTGATTTTAATGCTAGATAAATAATTAATCTCTCATGTATTCAATATGCTAAGATTCATTTACTATGCATTTTTAACTAAAAATATTTTTCTACGTTTTAAGTTTCTGAAGAAGTTTTAGTTATTCTGAAGCAAAAATTGATCATATCATCTCTTTAATTATAGGTACCATTATTATTGAGCCATAATACTAACTAAAGTGTGTAACTTCTAACCAAGCCATCAATTCTCATTTTAATATCTGATGGCTAAGAAATCCTGATTCCTTTTCTGCATGTTAAAAGTGATAAGGGCCCTTTATACTTTTTAAAGGTTTATTTTGAGCTCTTTGCAGTCAGCTGATGTCCTGACCTTCAGACTATTCTTCATGGATTCTGGGCCCTGCCCCATTCTCTGCCGGGCTTGACAGATACTGGGCAAGTTGTGCTCACTGGCACTCTGCCCCATGTGTTTAAGGCCCGGCGGTGACATCTTTCAGCTAAGAAAACCCAGCATGAACAACTGTGCTGAAAATTCTACACAATGATATCCAAGAAAAGTTTACTTTTTGGGAAAATAACATAATTTACCCCTGCCAAGCCTATGAGAATATTTTGAAACCAAATATACTTCTAAAAGAGAGAAGCCTATTTATTTGGTGTTTTCAGACAAAATTAATATTCACAATAAAATATTTTGAGATCTCTAAATATATTCAGGGCTTTATTTAAAAATTAATTTCAAACACTCAACTATATTTCAGCTCTGCATTCTTGTTTACGTTCTCATTCAAGAACTCTAAGTTAAGAAAACACCTTTCTGTTGAACTGTTTATGCATTTGTGTTTTTATCAAGATTAAGATACAAATAAAATCTTTATAAGCCTCTGGTTTAAAAGTATTTAAAAATTATTTTTATACATTCAATTGGAGAAGTTTCTTTGAATGGGGGCTGGCCCTGTTGCCTAGTGGTTAGGTTCTCGCACTCTGCTTCGGCCGCCCAGGGTTTCTCTGGTTTGGATCCTGGGCACGGGCATGGCATGGGGACATGGCATAGCTTGTCAGGCCATGCTGAGGTGGCATCCCACATAGCACAACCAGAGACACTCACAACTAGAATCTACTACTATGTACTGGGGGGCTTTGGGGAGAAGAAAAAGAAAGAAAAAAAAAGGAATATTGGCGGCAGATGTTACATTTTCTATTAATGCTAAAAATATTGGAAGAGTAAGAAAAAGTTTCACTAAAATATTGGGATTATTTTCTTCATCAATGTAGGAGAAGGTAGTTTTTGCAATAATTCCTGCCAGACATAATTACAGTCTATTCAGAAGTCGAAACACATCTGGCTCATTGTGTCCTGATTGCAAGATGCTGCCCTCTGAGGCCACAGGCAGTAATGTGTTTTAAAGTGCCTGAATCAGAGAGTGAGATGCAAGAGGTAGCAAGCATCTGTCATCAGCTCTCACTAGAGGGCCAATACTATTCTGCTGGTTCCAACAACCTGCATTTTAAGAATAATAGATTCCATGTAACTATACCCTTTATTATTAACCTTAGAAACCCAAATCCCCCTTCTACTTCTGAGCAAAGAAGAGCATATGTCCAAATGAATACTTAGTTGTGTATCGATACATAGAGATTATTTATGTTTAACTCTGCTGCAACTATTTTCATATGACAATTCTATTAATATAGTATAATGATCAAAAACCAGAAGCTCAATCCAAACCATATACTCAAGATAAAATTGAACAAAATTTTAAGGTTAAGGTTTTCCATATTCTGAAGCTATCCTTATGGTTGTGAAATATTGGATTGAGATTCTGTCCTGTGTTTACCTTTTTTCAACATTCTTCATTGATCACTTATCTCACCGACATTTATGCTGTCACATTTTTCTACGTTTTCATATTGAATAGAAGATGCATGTTCCTTCACAAGTGTTTCACATTTGTCCTGCCATGTCATTGCACTATCATTGCATTTGAAGTTGAATGTGTCCATGTGACTCATCTCGGGCAATTAAATGGCAGCAAGAAGGGCTTGTGCCACTTCTAGGTTGACATTTTGAAAAGATAGCATGTCCTTCACCACACTCTCTTCCCTAGTTTGAGGATGACGTGGAACAGTGTCTCCTGCCTGCCTTCAATGGACATGTGGCCCAATTGAAAAGCAAGCCTTTGTTGTATCACTGCCACTAGAGTGGAGAGTCCTGATTGATGAAAAAAAAGCCATAAAAAGTGTATGGAGGGGCTGGCCCAGTAGCATAGTGGTTAAGTTTGCATGCTCCACTTTGGCGGCCCAGGGTTCACAGGTTCAGATCCCAGGCGTAGCCCTATACACCACTCATCAAGCCATGCTGTGGCAACGTCCCACATACAAAATAGAGGAAGATTGGCACAGATGTTAGCTCAGGGACAATCTTCCTCAACAACAACAACAACAACAACAAAAGTGTATGGATTGAGAGAGAGAGTTAATTTTGTACAATCCAATTTTGCAAATATTTTCTTTTCCCAAATCTGAATCACCAAAGCTGACACTCTTTTCATGCTGCTCTGTTTCTGATATCCACTCTCTAAAATAAGTTCGAAGACCTCAAATAATGTGGATAAAGTGCCACCAGACAACACCTATGTATGCACAATCTCACTTTCGATCTTCCTTTTTCTCTCTTTTGTAACATAAAATTCTAATTTTCAGAAACTAAGACTTTCAATGCAAAAAAAGACACTATTTTCTTAATTTTTATTACAACTTTTTTTAAGAATATGATTTGCCATGTTAATTCAGGCTGTTTTCACAAAGAACGATTTGTATGAAAAGGTCCCCTCAGATGCCTGAATCTCTTACTTCTATTCTATTCACTGAACACCTTATTCAACATGAACATCTTGAGAATAACATGACGTATCAATTTTAAAGGATGTCCACAAATCACAAGACTGATAAGATCACAACTCAAAACAATTTTTAATCTCATCCCTCCAAAAATTAACCTTATTTACCTAAAGAGTATCATAAAAATATAAAGAGGAACACAAACAAATGCCACCCAAGAAGTGAATCATAAGGCCTTGTGTGGCACTTTATGATATTTTGTTTCATGGCTTACTGCATTCAAGAATTTTTTTCCCCCACAATAGGAACACTTGAAGCTATATTACTAAAAGAACACATACTGTTTGATAATCTTCAAACTGCTTGAATCTTTTGTAGCTAAATGGCTTTATTCCAGAAAGGCAGATAAAATTTAAGCTGATTGCAGCCATAAATGTGTCAAGAATCAGTCTAAATCCATCATTAAATATCACACTACAATTTGAGATGCTCTACAAATATCGACAAAATATCATCTTTGAAGTTTTAAAGACATCAAACATATTAACAGGATAAAAGATATTGCAAAACTGGAAACCAGCTAAAGGCATTAGAAATAAGAAATTAACATTCAAATATATGTATAAACCATGCAATTGCTTTGCATTTGGAATTATATTGCACGAAGTGTTCACATTCTACTTTATAAATCTTCAATTAAAAAACTCAAATAGCCTTTGATTTATTAACTATACTTATATCTTTAAATGAATTGGTATATATTAAAAATCACAAAATATTAAGAACAGTTTCAATTCGATGTCCTTTTTAGCTCATAATCTGGTTTGAACTCATTATTTCATTTTATATTAACAAACTCAGAATCATGTATAAGTTTTTTAAATAATATTTTTCTAATTATTACATTAAAATTATAGTTAATTTTCAAGTAGGAAAAAAGAAGAATACATCACAGTGGAATGCTTTTAAATCGTAGGAGGTAAGGCACTCTGAGATGTTTAAAACAACATTATATTTTTAGTGCTTTATTTTTTATCCTTTCTTTGAAATTCATGTTCCAGTACGAAGGGCAACAGAATGCGTCACCCCAAAATATGCCACTTTGGGATTATTTTGAGGATTATTTTGAGCCAAAGACAATAGAGAAGAGGCAGATACAAGAAAAACTCCCTGTCCTACTACTTGCCTAAAAGCACAGCATAAATATACAAAGATGTCCCTCCCCCCGTCTCTACCAGGAAAGACAAAAATTAATCACTGGAGACGGCTTTAGACCTATCAGCCTGGAGAAGACATGGGAGGAATCTGCTTAACAAATTTTACTAACTAGCTTTTATCTACCATTAGTTTCCCCCTACATATGTATCTTCCCACACTTTTCTCCCTGGGTGCCAAAAATTGCTTCCCTTTGTCATGTCATTTCTCCACAAATGTATTGTTTTTTGTTGAATATGCTATATATATCAAAGTTCTAAGCCATTGCTTTGAGTTACTAATTTTTCCCTTGGTGTCTCCCATTTATACATGAAGTGTACATGTTAATGAACTTCTGTGTGTTTTCCTCTGTTGGTCTGTCTTTTGTTATAGGAACCCCAGAGAGAATTTAGAAGGGTAGAAAGAAATTATTTTTTCTCCCCTACAAATATTTAGTAAGAAGTGTTATGAATGTGCATTCTAAATAGTAATTAGTGTGAGATATAATTTTTAGAGTTGTACCAGATAAAACCTGTCTCTTATACCATTTCAAGTAAAAAATAAAACAACAGAAACCAAGGGTTTCTTCTCAAGGTCTATTCTCCCATTTTATAGGCCATATTGGTGTGTTTATTTCAAACAATTGTCAAACTTATCCCTTAAAAGTACTTCAGTAAATAATACCTTTACTGGAATAATTCTCTCAAGGTCATGCTCACTAATTTTTGTTATAAAATATTCATGCGTTAATTGATTTGTTCAATAAACAGGTAACAAATGCATACTATGGTGAATCCCGAAGTAGACAGAGAGATCATCAATGCAGAATTCCCACTCCCAAGGCTCTACAGCACAGTTTTCAGTTCACCTGGAGCAACATGATGAGAATTGACATGCAAATCAGAAATATATCATCTTTTGAATATAGTTACATCACCAGACCAAGAACTTTAGATTTTATTACATGGGAAATAGAAAACCACTTATGGAACTGATTGTTCCTGCCAAGGGATGAATCTGGCAGCCTCCTTATTTGAAGTCTGTATTCTCCCAAGGGTCATTTCTTTGCAATTGTCTTCAGTGAAAATCTCTCACTCTCCCCTACTCCCCACAAAATTCTCAAAAGCACAAAGGGAGGTGGAGGTGTTACACATTCTCCTAGCCCCAAACCATTATTTCCCACTGTCTGGTAAAAACTAACCAGAAGATTGACCTCCATAAAGAAGAAGATATTCAACCATTTTCCTCATATACAGAAGGCAATTTCATAAGATTCACCCATTATTTGACTCTCGGGACTTTCTTGTATCCACTGATATTAACATCTGACAACATTAACAATGTTGATACTTGCCTCATAACCTATTTACTCACTAAAATATTACCATTAAACAACAATAATTGTACTATGTAGACATTGCTATCAGCATTCGAATTCCACAGTCTTGTATTCTCAAATCTATTCATCATCACCCCTACTCTCCTTCAGTAACCATTCTTACAGCCATGACCTAAACCTTGTTGACTTGGTGGCACTACCATATGCATGGTCTTCAACCTCTGCTGGGTCCTCAAAATTGCTTGGAAAACATCCTTTGTGCCCATATCTTCATTCCTCTCAGCATGTATTTAAAACCTTCATTGGGGCCAACCCGGTGGCGCAGTGGTTAACTTGCATGTTCCGCTTCAGCGGCCCGGGGTTCACTGGTTCGGATCCTGGTGCAAACATGACACCACTTGGCAAGCCATGCTGTGGTAGGCATCCCACATATAAAGTAGAGGAAGATGGGCACGGATTTTAGCTCAGGGCCAGTCTTTCTTAGCAAAAAGAGGAGGATTGGCGGCAGACGTTAGCTCAGGGCTAACCTTCCTCAAAAAAAACCTTCGCCATTTTCCTCAAGTAATTTATACCTCACTGATCCTACTGAATATAGACAATTTTGTATCATACCTTGCATAGAAAATAAAGGGGAAATACTCTCAACTTCTTGTCCCTTACCTAAAGTCAAAATAGTGTGTACCTAATTGCAATAAATTGTATTACGGATTCTATTCTTTCCTCTGACCCTATTGTAGTAGAATAAATCCACAGCTTCTGATACATGTATGAGTTTGTTGTGCCTCCCTGTAGCATACAAGGAGTAATATTCCCTAAACCATTACTTTGGGCTCAGGTATGTGACTTGCTTTGGGTAAAGCTGCATAAGCAGAGTTTTTAACTATTTTACATAGTTTTGATTTGCCTCTTGTACTTCAGACATTCCCTTCATCATGAGATTAATTTTCCTAAATAGCCAATAGGAGACAATTGGAGCAGACCTGAACCCAACCAGCAACCTAGAGTAAAGCCTGGCCAATCCTGGAAGAGCTGGGCCATAGACACAACCCCCCCCCCCCCCGCCCCGCACTGACCTGGGAGTGAGAAATAAATGGATACTATTGTAAGCTGCCATAGTTTGTTACATATGTTTATTACATATGATTACAAACATAGTTTGTTACATATGATTATTAAATTATTACATCATTCTAGAAAGTCTGTAACATTGGGGTACAAAGATATCCTCCTACCACGATGGAAAGTGTTGTCAATTCTGTCCAATGGTCATCTTCACTATCTTCTAGATTTTACATTCTTGAGAGTCTTACTTCAATATGCTCAAGCTGACTTCTGGGCTACACCTTCCAAGCTAGACCTTTCCCACTTTAAGTCAGCTTCTCCCCTCTGCCATACACTCTCCTGATCCCCTATACGGACACCATCCCTCCACATACAGCTCAGGTTCCAACAATCTCCCAGTATAACCAAGGGTCTTGTCCTCCCTAGTGAGGCAGTGAATGCCTTTTGGACTGAATTGCTTAGAAAATTTCGGAGAAGAGAAGAGGAATAGAAAAGGTAGGATTTCTTTACATATTCTGAGTATTCAATCTCTTCTCACTCTATGCATTACAGATGTTTTGTCATAGACTAACACTTAGTTTTAAAATTTATTTAATATATCTTCCCCCTCCTCCCAGAAAATATACAATCTAATGAAGTCAAATTACACATTACTCACATGATTTGTACTGTTTGGAACTTGTCTCAAGAAATTTTTCTTTAAGTATGTCATAAATATATCCAGTGTTTTCTTCTTATGACTTAACAATTTTCTATTTTATGTTTGGGTCTTTTAACATATCTGAAATTTATTTGTATATGTAATGAGCTAGGCTTCTATTTTACTTTTTCCATGTGGCTAACCAGTTTTCCCATCATAATTTATTAACTAGTTAATATTTTCTCCTTTGACTTCTAATTCCTTCTTCCTTATAATAAAAACATCCATAAATTCTTGGGTCTGTCTGTGGGTTGGCCGTTCTGTTCCATTTGCCAATGCCAATTAACAAACAGTTCCAGACATAGGTAAGGAGAGACTTTTCTTGAAAAGATTATTGAAAGAGGGGAGAAAGGAGATATCGCAATAGAGAGAGGACTATCGTAACAGAGAGAACACTCTGAGTGTAAGATCTACAAGCATCTCAAAGATTAGGCAGAAAAGGGCTTTTCTTGTGTAAGAGGCATAAACAACACTAGAAAGAGCCAGATGTAGGTGAAATTGGTGAACAGTTAGCTGTTAATGATTAGGTAGCTAGTAACTAAAGTTTTTTTGACAATTATTAATTGTAGCTTTTAGTTGTTTACCCACCCATTACCAGCTGTGCTGCTTAGGCAATATGTTATCCAACTTCCACTAGGTTCCTATAGATAACACCTCCCTAGCAGCTGGTTCACCATAGTAATGGTGTTTTTCAGGAAATGAGTCAACCCCTGTCTGGTTCAGGCCTGTCAAGACCACCAGCCCTCCAAGTGGGTCTGTGCAGGTGACCGATAGTTGACCTCTTGAGGTCAGGGAGCTGAAAACTCCACCCTCACATCATGCCACCATTTTGTGAACATGAATCCTATGAAGCGGCATGGAGTTTAACTATGCTTGCACATATCATCAATTACTTCGCTCTTCCTTGCCTCCAGTCATCTATTCCCATACTTCAGACCATCTTGCCCCTCTCCCTCATAAATATCTCTAGTCCCCATTTTCAGGGAGGTGGATTCAAGATTTGTTCTCCCATCTCCTCCCTTGGCTTCCTTGTGATTAAACCCTTTCTCTGCTGCAAACTCATCCTTTCACTGATTGGTTTTTTATACAATGGGAAAAACAAACCTGGTCCAGTAACCTGGGGAAGAGGGATGAGCAAAGGTGATGTGATCAGATATAAATCAGAGAATGTTCAACCCTGAGCCAGCCTATCCCCAGAAGGGGCTGTTAATGAGAGGTTGTATGAGAAGCTCAGGCTGAGGTGGGTCAAAGTTCAGGGGCCTGGGGGAAGCAGAGCAACCAAAGTTTCATGACCAAATATTTTGTTCCAACTGGTTAATGGAGGCAAAATATTTCAGCCAATATGTGTGGCCAGGAATGAAACTCTGGAGGTTCTATGTTTGGCCTGTCCATAGGTGAACAAGGAGTATCTCAGGAGTCTGATCTAAGTCATATGGGGAAGGCTGTTTCTTTGCAGTGTGCTGTTTCCTGGAACACAAAATGATGGGGGGATTTCTTTAACCAAGGCTGTTTCCCGGGACTACAGGACTACTGTAAATTTCAGCATTGTGATCAATTTGCATGAGTATCACAGGTTTATGTTCTACAGCTCTGTAAACCCTCATATCTGGTAGAACAGGTTAGTCTTCCTTAACAAGTTTTCAAGATTGTCCTAGGTATTATTGACCCTTTTGCCAAATCAAGAATAACTTGATAATCAATATAAAAATTCATTTACAAAACTAGAATTGCATTATATTTATAGGTTAACAAACATTTTTCAATTTTTTTGTTATTTTTATGACTTTTAATTTTTCTCTCTTTGAATGTGTTACATATCTTAAATATATTCTTGGGTACATTATAGTTTTTATTACTCTTAAAAGTGGAATATTCTTATTAATATTATTTCATGTCTAATTTTTATAACTCATATAAAGAAAAACTATCAATACACGTACATTAGTTTTAGGTCCAACAAGCTTGTTCAATTCATTTGCTAGTTCATATTGTCTGTCTGTAGATTTTCTTGAATTTTCTAAATATGTATTAATGTCCTCTGCAAATCACAATGTTTTTTCTTTCTTTCTATTCTTCATAACTCTTAATTCTTCTTTTCATGCTATTTAGTACCTCCGATATTCAATATTGAATACAAACGGTGGTAGAAGACACCTTGTCTAATCTCTGAATTTGAGGGAATACTTTAAATTTTCCCTGGTATCCAATGAACTGATATTTCACAAAACACACTTTGAAACTCACAAATTTTAACAAATATAAGGCAGGGATTTTTTTCTTTTCTTTCTTTTTTTTTTTTTTCTTTACCAGGGGGAAAATACATAGTCTGTAGCTACTGATGATGTTAGTGAAGATTGTATAGGATCACTTTTCACTTAAGGTACAAAATGATTTATCAAACGCATTTCAAACCTGTTCTGATCTCAAGACCACGATGTAAGCTGCCTGTGTTGCAACTTTAAAGGCATAAAGTGAAGTTTG